>NC_051162.1:89838495-90048158 GCF_013339745.2 Dermacentor silvarum
TTTATTTATCAATGTTTCACCTATGTCGCTTGTAATTAGGAATATGAAAAAGGGTTAAAGCGCAAAGACAGACCAAACATGTGTATTTCGTGCAAACATGGGTTGCGTCCTCCTTAGAGCTGTGACTATGTTTCATAATGCGAGTAATGAACTCACCCAGCTTACAGCAATAGTACCAATACTGCTTGCAACACTGCTGCTGCAACAGGCGAGGGATGTGTTGTTGGCTGAGGCCTACGTATAATACTCATAATAACACTTCAATTTCAAATGAGTAGTCTTCCATTGTTGGTATAATCTGACGCCTCATTTGTCTTGCTTTGACGATGGATCACAGGACCTGACGTGGATGATCCACCGCGTGGACGGCATGCCTACCAACATAATCGTAGGAGACACGGCGCACTGCATCCTACTTAGCATCCCTTGGTTGCCCAGGGAAGAAGTCACCAAGCTGCTCAAGGTATTTGTGTCTGACTGGTCTGCCAACAAACGGTGTCTCTATAACCCGGATCTCTTTATGTCGGCTTTCTATTTACTCCAACCTCGTTACAGCGAACACGTTTTTAACAAATTATTGTTTAAATCGTATTGTGTTTTTTATACCTTCTCCGCTCGGTGGCGTTACGGGCATATCCAGGTTCCTAGTCTCAAAGCAGGCTCGCACCAGGCACATGATTGTGGCATGCTTAGCCGCAGTCTTAACCGCGCCTCTTCATGGTGGAGAAGACTGCAGATCGATCTTGCGTTCTGCTGACTACCGTCTTATGTAACCAACTCTATAATTCAACGCGTTGCATTTTGCTTTGCAGTCGTTTTTCCTGACGCAAAAGAAAGGCAACGTGCTCAGTTTTGTCGGTCACGAGCACGAGAGAGTCTCCATCATCTGCTCGGGAATCGTGAAGGTAAGTCATGAAACATCTGCGGAAACTATGAACAACAAAAACAAAAGCTACGAGGTGCTTGTTATATAACGTGACATGACGCGGACCGTAGGCTGCTATCTTCTTCTAGCTGCACTCGTGCTTTACTTTAACCAGAATAAAACTAAACTTGTCAAAAATATTGCCTTGTATGCATAGTACTAGCTCAAACTTGACGAAGTCATGAATGCGACTTGAAGGATAACTATTGCTTAAAAAATAAACGAAATTAACCATTTGAAAATG
Source organism: Dermacentor silvarum (assembly GCF_013339745.2). Classification (NCBI taxonomy): domain Eukaryota; kingdom Metazoa; phylum Arthropoda; class Arachnida; order Ixodida; family Ixodidae; genus Dermacentor; species Dermacentor silvarum. The sequence continues at coordinate 89,839,665 of NC_051162.1, forward strand.
TGGCTTTCAACAACCACTCATTACGTGATACGTGTGATATCCCGAGCTCAAAACACGTATAACAATGACGGAGTCATGTGCATTATGTTCCCTTAACCCGCTGTGATGCCGCCACCTGGGTTGTGCAATCGCTTATCACCTCTTTGAAAAGCGATCATCCATGCGTTGGCATAAAGCAAAATACTAGGAGAAACGAGCGAGGATAATCAGTCCGTGCACACGCGGGGGCTACTATGTCACTTTAAACGAACTCTTTTTTTTGTAAGCCTAAAAATGGAATCTTGCTGCTAGAAAAATTATTACAAGCCACAGCAATGGATACAGCAAAAGCTAACAGCGACATGGAGCAGTCTACAACTAATGCGGCAGCGCATAAAACATAACTCACCAATTATACTAGTGCAGTCGATACGTCTAGGTCCTGCCGCCATGGCAAACGTCTGATTTTATGTGTAAAACATATCTTTTATTCAATCGTTGCGTGTCGACCCCAATTAGTAACTGTTTCATAGTGATCCCAAACTGTTAGATGCTCAGATACTTATAACCCTCTCCAGAGGATTAGAGAATTTACACTAATGCTCAAATACTCTTCTAATGAAAACTCGTGCTAGAGGCAATGCACATGCTGAGTACTATCGCTAAATCTTTTGCCCACGCGTTGCGGCGCTAAGGGCGTACATAATTCAATAGCTCAACTGAATTATACTAGTTCCCTGTGCGCAATCCCTTAAAAAAATTCCGGTTCTTGATCATGGATGCGAAATTGCGCTGCATAGCTCTAACAAGAAACACACACTACGAAGCATCCGTGTTTACTCCTGTGTGTGATAATGCTTTTTACTCTTTTATGAGATATCTGTGCATAGCCTTATGCTCGACAATATTTTGGGCCCATTCTAATATGCGATGCTCTGTTACTACGCGCAACCGTTGCGATACTCTGATCGCAGGTCTACGGCAAAGGCACGAGGCATGGCGCGGACACCGAAGGACGCCTGCAGAACGCTGACTCCAACCAGTACTTCTTCAGCGAAGGCGACTTCAAGGACTACCTGGTGTCGCCCGACTGCATCGGTCTGATCGGTTTCCTCACCGGGCAACCGTCCGTGTGCCAGGCGGTCTGCGAGACCGACGTGGAAGTGCGTGTAGAAGAGAAAGCGAGAAATCCTCTAACAAGACCCGTGAAAGGTCGCACTGCAGTGTTATGTGTATACCACATTCTCAACGAAGACATCTAGTGAAAATTAAGCACTGAAATAGAGATCAAGAGACGATGTCTTAAGCGAAGCGTTCTTCTTCAAGTGCAGCCACTTTCTCGCGGGTGGCCGGTGTATCTCTGCGTTTGAGCGGGCCGATCCCGGCGATAGTGCATTCTAAAAATTTGTGCCACAAGGGCGACAGGGTATGCGCCACTGGGATTTCGTTTGCTTTCATTTAGATATTTTTCCATTACAAAGATTCAGCCTTAATTAGTATAAGTGTGAATGAATGAAAGACATTTTTATTGTAGATGCTGGCACTTTGGTTTATGCTGGAGGACTAGAGGGAATCGGGTATAGGAATCATTTGAAAGTGAGTGGAGAACCTACGATGGTCAGTCAGCTGTCAGCGTGGGCCTCAGGGTCTGGACAGCAAACCAGACTCGTCAGAGAAGATCAGATGCGAGTCGTACATAGGAAGCTTATTGAGTCCTTCCTCTGGTCGGAACCTTCTATAGCGGAATCATCCTGTCTAGGTATTTGAGAAGTGCCTCTTTGTGAGTGCGGCATTCTCAGAAGAGCTTTTTAGCCGTGGGACGACATAGTGTGCAGCAGTCGGGGCGCTGGTGGTAGAATTGCATCGCTGTGTCCTCATGTTCGTTGTGAGTCCCTCTTATTTCCTTGAGAATGAATACAGGACCACCCGTGGTCATTGAAATCAAAGGCTTGGGCAAACGCAGATTGTAGGCGGTGGATAATTGCCTGTACGGCTGTTATTATTGTCGATGGAATACCGGACAATCATTGACTTGTGTTCTTTTGGCAAGTTTCGGCATTTCTCGGCGAGTGTATTACGCCTGTATTTGCTCCAAAAGCATTTCGTTTGCCGTCCCGGCCAACGATTGGTCAGGAAGGGTCGGGCAGACGACGCGGATGATACAGCTTTCACACGCCACCACCTCCTGTGCCCTCTCATATCCATCGATGCCCGAATGTCCTTGGCACCCACCGCATTTGTACCAGGACATGTCAATCATGGAGTACAGGAGGCATACGTGAATATCTTGGGAAATATCTATAAAGATTCCACAGCTACATTGGTTCTCCACAAGAAAAGTAGAAAGTTACCTATCAAGAAAGGGATCAGGCAAGGAGACACAATCCCTCCAATGCTATTCGCTGCATATACTTAGAAGTATTCAAGCTCTTAGACTGGGAAGGCTTAGGAATGCAGTGGACAGGAAAATATGTGGCTGTTGCTGATGATGATGATAATATTGATCATCTGCGTAGGTTCGCTTGTACGTGGCACATTGTTTATGGATTCAATGAACCAAGCTGTTAAGTTTGCGTGAGTCTTTATCATGAGTATAAACATTACAGCATACAATCTCTACATAACATTTCGCTTCATACCATTTACATTACTGATACAACGGTTCTCTACAAGTCATCAATGCTTCGCATTACGTAAACGTCAAGTACAGTTCACTCTGGAAACTTTTTTCGCACTCCGTCAATGGCAGTGGCGGACGTTAGGATTTTTTGCGTTAATCCAGCTAGCTTTGGATAGTCCGGCTAGCTTCAATTCTGCACGAACAATGTGTTTAAATGTGTTACTGATGTTAATTTGTTGGTCACCTGCAATGTCGTAAAGGCGTTAATAAACATTTAATGACATAATTTAAGGCAATTAGGGCTGGCAACATTTCAGCAAGCGCTATGTTATTAGTAGCACTCGTGCTATCCAAAAATATTGTTTTGATGTATTTGTTTCAACGCCATTCGTTGAAGTGCGCCATGGTTAGATTTTTACTTATGGCTGTACGCATGTGAACAGGTGGCAAGTGAAAAAAAAACATGAGAAGGCAAAAAGAAGACGGAAATAAAAGCGCTAACATTGAACAATCATACGAAGTGACAGACATCATTGGCACTAACAAAAATCGTGCCCCTCGGTTCCCCTTATTCTTGCAACATTTTTCAGTGAAATCCAAATCAGACATGTGATGGATATCACCGAACCTGCACACTCTATGTGACATATTGTGGCATGTCCGACGGCGTTGGACATGCAAATATCCGCGATGCATGCGTAGTCTGTAATCATAGGGTATATACGCACATGTGTTGTCTGATGATCTTTGTTGTCCATATATTTGGGATCCGGCGTCAATGAAATTAACCTTGTTTAAAGTTAGCGCATGAATGGACGTCTTCCTGCTGTACGCCGCTGAAGATGTTTATGGCGCTATAAACTCCAGTTCACATGTCGTGTACCAACAAACTGGCAGCCCATGCAACACTTGTTTAAGTTGCGATTTGCCGTTGGCACAAGAAATTTCGTGAACGGGAGGCTTCAACAGAACTGTGTCTCCACCGCTCGCAGCTGTGCAGCATACCGATGGAAGTGATGCAGCGCATCATGGAGCTGCACCTGGACCCCCCTACAGTCCTCTACCGCATGTGGTTCTCGGTGGCTGTGCGCGTCGCTCTCGGCGTTCTCATGAACCACAAGCGGTACCAGGTGTGTGACAACCTTCAATAGCATGATATAACGAAGTAGGTAAGGCTAGTTGTCTTCAGAAGTCGCCACTTCATGACATGACCAACTGCGACAAGTAGAGTTGTGTTCAGGAGGGCCGAAGACAAGTCACGGTGTCGAAACCTTGGATCTATACAGAGTACTGAAAGTTCGACTAGTTGATGTGGGGTCATTGGAGTTTGATAGCGCCTCAGAAAGTAAACGAAGACAGATCAAGGCACTCAGGGCACAGGCACGAGATAGCTCCTTTTTTCTTGCTAGGAACTCGTTTCGTATAGCTTACAGTGGTCAAAAGAAACCAGAAAATAGGACTGCTTTTCATGTTCTGCTAACTGGTTTCTTTAACTGTTCTATTGTTTCCATACAGAATAAGTTTTCTTGAAATGATAATGGTAATATAATGAAGTATACATCGATAAAACGAATACATGGGCGAAATAGTGTTGTATTATGGCTAGCTGATGGCTCAAGGACACCCAGGGGGCTGAAAGATAAAAAATGGACACTGAAAAGCGCTTCATCCTTGTAAAATTTGTCTTAAGTGCTTGTGTCCTTGTGCACTGGTTGGCTATAGAGGACATCGCCAACTATTCGTCTTGCTCTCCGCGTCTCAAATTAGCTGCGCTAGCATGAAAGCATATGCTGTTATCACACGTTCCAGCCAGCCATGGCCCACCTGTACCCTACCGGCTACATATCTTTAGGTTTCACCTAAGGAAGGGGGGCAAGTATTCTTGTTCCATGAATATGAGTAATTTCTTCATTAAAAATCGCAACACTATAGGTACCATCACAAAACAATAAAAACATTATGACTTAGAATGCAGTAGCACAAGCTTGCTTCGAATGTGGAACATTATAGTGATTCACATTATTTTTTTCTACCCATATTGTCGAGGCAGGACTGGACCCACGACAAGCTGAAACAGTTCCTGGAAGGCGGCATCATGCCAAACCTGTATTCCGCCATCGAGTTCTCCCTGGACGAGACCGTGCAGGACGTCATTCTGGTGCAGGGCTGCGTCACGTCAGCCGACGGGCAGAACTGCTACTACGGGCCCTGCTATTTGCCGCAGTCCCTGCGGCAGATGAAGCTGCCGGTAGGAGTGTAGTGTAGTGTAGTGTAGTGTAGTGTAGCGGAGTGAGTGAGTGAGTGAGTGAGTGAGTGAGTGAGTGAGTGAGTGAGTGAGTGAGTGAGTGAGTGAGTGAGTGAGTGAGTGAGTGAGTGAGTGAGTGAGTGAGTGAGTGAGTGAGTGAGTGAGTGAGTGAGTGAGTGAGTGAGTGAGTGAGTGAGTGAGTGAGTGAGTGAGTGAGTGAGGTGTGCTGCGGTATGCAGGTGTGCTCATTTGAGCATATATTTTGCCGGTTGTGTTATGTTGATAAATGTGTTCTATCTACGTGTCTTGCGCGTTTGTCGTTTGTGTCTTTTTGTAGTGCTTGTGTTTTACAGCGATGGTGTTTATGCGGACCCTGTGTCGTCGTTGTCGTTGCACTAAATACGGGACACGTGACCTAGCGGAAGGGGAGAGGAAAAAAGGAGCTGAACAGGGGTAACGTTGTTGGAGTGACCCCTTTCCTCCTGTGAGAGTGCTGTGAGAGGGTTTAGATGAAAAGGAGAACGGGGAGAGGGGTGACTTAAGTCGCGCCGCCCAATACTCGCGTTGCACGGGGATAGCGTAAGGCGCGCCAACCAATAGCGGTGTACGAAAAAAAATGTCACAGTTTCGCCCTAAGGGCGAAGCAATGAATGCGATAGCAACACAGCAATGTCATACGAAGTAAGGTGAGCGGCTTTGGTAGCAACAACACGCAGAACTGTTGTCGACGCCATCGGCGTTTTGCCCGCGTTAGCTCAAAATGCGTGCGGCGTTGGTGACTGTTGCTGGAGCCTCTGATATAAATAGGAGAATTGTGGCAGCGAGAACTGCCCCCCCCCCCCCTCTCCCTTCTTGCTTTCGCGTGAAGATGAGTGGCACATATAGCCTTGGACGGAGACAGCGCCGCTCGCCTACTTCCTCCTACCCCACATCTTAAGGGCGACGGTTCGTTGCTTTCACCGTGCGTTCGCTCTCCGCGCGGGGGGATTCGCCCCCGTGATAGCCGCGCCCCTCGCGCTCTTTCGCTGGCGCATACACGGCGCGCGGCGACGATTTATCGCCTTGGAATCTATACGGAACCTCACGGGGCGGCCGACGGCAGATCCGGTGAGTTGTGTCCATATATTGCTATCGCAATAAAGTAGGTCAAGGAGGAGTGGGGTATGACAAGAGTTCGCGTTAGCGTCGGTTGTATAGACAGAGCTTTGTCAAGAACTCGTCTGGGAACGTCGTAGAAAAAGCATGACGCGCGCGCGCGCGTCCGCTCCTCTACTAGAGAGCTTGAGATTAGGGGACGCAAGCGTAGGGGCCCGCTAGCGGCTTGGGGCGCCTGGTTTACTGCCGCACGCGCAGGACCGGTCTGCGCATGCGCAGTACCGCGGGCCCCAAGCGCTAGCGGGCCCCAACGCTTGCGTCCCCCTAATCTAAACCTCTCTATTCTCCTCCCACAACGCCGCGATGAGTGCCACGGACAGCGCCAGCGTCAACGCCAGTGTCAGTGCCGCGGAGAAGGGGGCTCGAGCCGCTGCCAGGAAACGGCAGCGGCTACAGGCCGATCCCGAACTTCGGGCTCGCGAGCGGTAGCTACGTACCTCAACCTAACGGAAACGAAGAACTGAAACTAATGGGAACTTGAGTCGACCCCATGGCTGCTTCGCATACTACTCAGGGTTCCCCTACGGGAAGATGGTGTAAATTTTTTTTCTATTTTGCATATTTATGCATTTATGTGCTATGTGTTATTGATACCCAAAAAGACGTAAAGATGAATACGACGTAATCGACAGTGGCCTTGAAAAACAGAAGTTAGGGTCCGCAGCGCTCCTTCGAAAAAAGGAACCTCTCTCCTTCCCGTTCTCAAGACGTTCGCTTCACGCTGAGGCTTCTCTTGTTCGTCCCGTGTTTTGCTTAGGTGTCTTAGTGTGTTCATGTGCGCACAGACAGAGTCAGCCAGAGTCTTTCTGCCCCATGCGAAGCGTATGCTATCGGCATGAAATTATAGCGACCACCAAATCTGCGTCCTTTAGGAACCTATGCGTGAAGGGTGGCAGTTTCGGATACTTGGCATTCCAAAGTCTAGTAAGAGTAAAGCGCAAAAGAAGACGGGGCGACAAGAAACATGGACAAGCGTTTAGTGTCCATGTGGGGTAGGCCGTTGTCTTCAAATCGAAGCCTGTCATTTTCTATTTGTTACAGGCGCATCCACCTACCAGCCTTGACAAAGATAATAAATGTCGATGATGTAGTGATCATTGGTCAAGAGGACTGTAACAACTCAGGCGCCTTCTTTGGCAGGAAAGCGCGCTGACGTGAGGAACCTTTGACAATGAAGGCGTATGAGAGAGAGAAACACTGTCGTACGCATGCACATGCATCCTGTAGTTTATTGGTGTTATGTAGTGAATCCTCTCTCGTGCCTCTGGGATCATGAAGTGGCACTAACCATCTTCGCATTGCAACGCAGGACCTGCCCAGCATGCGTCCTCGGCCGGTGATGCTGATCACGACTCTGATGCGGTATCACCTGCCCCCGGATCTCGACTGGTACCACCAGCCGCTTCTTCATCACGACTACATCCCGCGGGTCAGAACCGACGACGAGTACGCGAACTGGTGAGCCTGACGTGCTACCTTGGACCATGCTTTACGCTATAGTGCTTTACCGTGTCCTCGTGCTGCGCATACTGCCGATCGCGGTATAGCGAAATAAAGTAAACGCGAGCCGCAGTACTGGCGGCGGCATAGTGTGATGCTGTTTTGCTTTACCCAATGCGGTTTAAGTATACAAGTTACTAAACACTCCATGGGTCTCATGTTTCGTTATCCTGTTACAGAAACTGGCGAACAGCGCGTCTAGAATTTCGCGTCACTTATGCACGACTAAACTAAGCATAAGACGTCACTTTTTTAAGCATTTCTCACGGAGAGTCGACAAGTATAATAAGCAGCATCATCAATTGACATTCTTTTTTGAAGTCACATTAGTCACTTTGTGCAATTTTGGCAGCAGATTTGTTTAGTCGTGTTTCATTTTGTCGCCCACAGGTGGTAGGTTAGAATTGTAGCGATTTGGGCCTGTTGGTTGTACATCGGAAATAGTTTGAAGCGCAAAAAACACAGACACAAAAGAGCACATGAGACACACGTGTTTATACTATGTCCGGCATTACCGCTGCACATGCGCAGAGTTCCTTCTAAGAAAGGACAGCTCTTTATCGGACAGGTGTACAGAAGGAGTGCTGATACATCTGCATTAGGCTCAGCCTGTATCAGCACTCCTTCTGTACACCTGTCCGATAAAGAGCTGTCCTTTCTTAGAAGGAACTCTGCGCATGTGCAGCGGTAATGCGGGACATAGTATAAACACGTGTGGTGGTCAATAAACCTTGTTGGTAGTTTGCGCTCGTCTGTGTCTCATGTGCTCTTTTGTGTCTGTGTTTTTTGCGCTTCAAACTATTTCCGGTGGTAGGTTAGTCAGTTAACTCGCCACTGAAAGGTACTGACTATGCTGAGTGATTCAAGCGTAGTTTAGAAACTGCTATTATTCCCCAACTCTGACGTAACAAACGTGCGTAGAAAGTTTATTACAGACAACAACTGTTCACCATCTTGTGATGTGAACCTGCCGGCAGGGACATAGTCACGATTACTGTACCTTTTCGGTTTCGGAGACGTCAATTGCAAACGAAAGTGCGTTATCGTTGGTCACAGCTTGACAAAGCATCGCCAATGGCACTGAATTCCAGTATAATTGTGTTCTTCTTGTACATTACTGTACAAACCTCTACGCTACGTTAAAACTGCCTACTCGGAACATGCTACTCGTCGGAAGCCAGATGGGTTCAGTGGGATGTGCATATAGTTTGAGACCGAATCGAATACGAATCAAATGGTGCGGAAATTTAATTTAATTGAACTTGAAATGTAATAATTATCGAATATAAAACAGCCTTTTTACCATTACTATAAAAACAGCGTTGATATTCTAGCATTCATAACATTAGCAAGCATCGCTCTTCATATTGCCCATTATGAAAAGTACGCTTTATCACTAACTCAAATGGAGTATTACGACTAAATAATCAGGTTTGTCCGGAACGTTGTCGCGTATCATCGGAATGAAACTTTATTATGCGTGGTCGTCTATTATCAGAATTAAGCTTTCATCAATAGGCAGTCTTGTGAGCCGTTAGCGCCTGTGTATACCTTCGATACTAAAACAGAAATGCGCTTTGAACTTTGGCGACGGCAGATCAAGAAAAACACTTATTGTTTAGTTATAGAATTGTCGCTGCACAAGCAGCCTGTTTTATACAAAATATAATGGTAATCCAGTGTATTGAGAGTGAATACCATTCGAGCACACAGCTGCAGCATTGATAAATAGCACAAAACAATACCATCGCCCAGTGTCATGTCTGAGCAAAAATTTAGCGCGAATGATTGCGGCTTGGCTGGAAAAGTTTCACATCCATTGTGACGGAGAGAGCCTAATGTATCTGCCAGTTCTTATATCTAATGTGTTCTGTTCATTTCTGTTACGATTTCATGACTGATCGCGTACAGCTGGCATTGTGAAATACTCGAGAACAGTACGAAAATTGTTTGCATTTCCAAATAGTTACTATTCTATTCCATGAACGAATCTAGCACGATAATATTAGATTCATTGTTGGAAAATGTCGAATATTCGCACACTCCTAGTTTGGCCAGAATGACGATCGTGCACGCAAGTTTTGCACTATTCTGCGCAATCATGATTGTATGAGAGTGCATAGAAAACAGAAAATCCGTGAAACAGCAATTAGTCCAAAAGCAACATTCATTTCCTGCCAGTTGATGGACTTCTCTTTTCTTTTTCAGGTGACATCATGGCAAATATCTACCTTTCAAGACTCTTAGTTTCACTTTTTTTAAGCTAGCAATAAACGTTTGCTTTGCCTAAAATATGGCACACTCTTTTCTGGTAGTACCATTATGTGCAAGAACAAGTCGATGCTCGTGTTTATCGTTCATATAGAGAAGGCCCGGGCACCGGCAGCATTGACGCCTACTGTAGCATGGGCCACGCTCCGAGTGCCAGATCACAAAAATTATCAACATGAATTTAAACGACAAAAAATCGAATTAAACATGGCCGTGTTATTCCGTATCCGGCTTCACCTGTATTCGTAACATCGTCTTAATTCAATTTACACGATGTGTATTTGGGTTCGCATTATTCTTCAAAGCAAATACAGAACGATTACACCCGTGATTACAAGGAACTGATGCTCCAATTAGTTGTTTTTTTGTCAGTCCTTAATTTGTGCTAACGTTATGTGTACATCAGTACACAAGAAAGTACACAAAGATTGCGATGGTAGAAGCTTGCATAGATAAAGGAATAGTCACTGACAATGCATATTTTGTAGCGTGGAGAAAACGGCCGTGTTTGCACGTTATACGGGGGTGATTATTTTTAACTTTATTGGAATTTTTAAAGATCGCCACTGGCAGAAAGCACAATTGTAGTCCTTCAGATGGATTGTTCAGACAGACCGACGTTATTTGCACGAGCAATCGAAACATATATTCAACTAATACAAACAAATTACTGATTAAACTTCTTAAATAATTACTTTACGGTCCATAATGGAAGTTACGAATTGTAGCCGGTGAGCCTACAAGGCGTGTCCACTTGGAATGCATTTCCAGAATGGCACCAGTTTAGAGATATGCGCCATCAAACTAGCCGTAAAAATTCACCGTTGTTCCACTTACTTCTTTAATAAAACGCTCTTTTACGCATTGCAGCACATTACAGTAACTGGAACGCCCACGTATTTCGTCGCACACTTTGGGAAATATCTCGAAACTGATGTCATCCTGGAGATTCTTTTCAGGTGGATACGCCTTGCAAACTGCCCTGATACAATTCGTAAATTGCAATATGAGCCGTAAATTAATAATTTGGAAGTTAATGAGTTAATTTTATTAGTTAGTTGAATATGTTTTTCGATTTATCGTGCTAGTAATGTCCGCCTCTCCCAAAATCCAGCTCAGGGACCAGAATTATGTTATCTCCCATAGGTGATTTTTTTTAATTCCGATAAATTTTTTAATGATCACCCGGGCGCATACTGGCATCCAGCTTTTGGCATATTACTGCTCACTGGCCTGCCGTCCATTGCAAGACCTGTAACTGTTAACAATTGTTTAATTGGCACTGTTGTCGCAAAAATGTCGATAAGGTCTGTAGAAAAATCAAAGCTGAAACAATACCGCGCCTATGGCACTCATTCTGTTAGCACCCTCTCTTTGCATCTCACAAGCGAAGAACCAGCGCTTCTCAGAAGACGGTCACGGTATTGAGCTTGTCACCTGGTTGTTTATTGAGTATATAAATGAGCGCATATGGCATAAAACCTTCTTGGTTGTCGCTCCTGCTATGTCCTGCTTTGTAGATTTGTTCATCTTCTGCCCCCAACCAGAAAGACCATTTGGTAGACCACCACAATCGGCATGTGGAAGCTGCGGGATCGGCTCCTCTTGGCACCAAAGTTGTATTTCCTTCCACTTTTTTCATTATTTTTTAAGTACACGAAGTAACCACAAGTTCAATAGTCATATATCTATGGTTTCATAAAACAGGAGTTCTAAGTAAGAAAATCTCGTCTAAGAACTTCAAAGCCAAACAGCGGCAGATAACAAAAGAACGACAATTACAATGTAGTTATGTTGTCATTGTTGTGGTTCTGAATATTTCTCACGCACACCCAGAGTGGCAATTGGCTGGGCATCGCGCAGTTAAGTGTGACCAGCAAATTTAAGCTCAATTAACGATTTGCGAAATTCCAGAAAGCAGAAAAAATAGAATAAGAAAATCTAAATAGACCTGAATAAAAAAAACGAAATAATAATATTGAATTCTGAAAGCCAACCAATTTGTTCCCGTAATGTAATTTGGACAAGGGAGCTGAAAGCTATAACGGGTTGGTTCCCGTAAGATTATTCCGGCCAGAGCAGGAAACATTCCCACGAGGCATTCAATGTTTGGTGGAGACTAAAGTTTTTTTTTTTGCATTACCTGGAATTCCTGGAACTCAAAACAATAGAATAAATACTGGCAAGCATCAGAGCGAGAAGAAAAAACTTCATTGAAAGAGTCGGCAGTTTGGGTTTTAGTGGCCTCAGGTGTCGGCTCGAAGTCCTTGGACTCGGGCGGCATCTTCGGCTTGCCGGACGGCCCAGAGTTGGTCTTCCAGCTCCGAACTTTTCAGGGCCGCCTCCCAGCGGCGGCGACGCCGACGGAGAAGTGCCCCGGCGGGGAACTAATTAATTTATTTTACTAGCTTTACGTACATGCCTAAATTTTGTTCCCCAGGATGTGCACACGTAGCGACGTCGATGCACATACAGTGGTCACGCGGGCGCTAAGCATCACGACGTTTTGGTAGTCACTCGTGCTCACTGTGTTGTCTGTTACACTAATCTATCTATTAATTTTCACATACATATTCACAAATTTTGTTTGCATTATTTTATAATCCTTTTATAATCCTTTTTTTCTTATTGTTACATTGAACTACCTGGTTCTTGGCCAAGCCACCCGAGGGAGTATGTGCCAGTAACATCTAGGCTCTACATCAACATCTATCAACATCCCCAAGTGTCACTGACAAAGATTTCAATATATGCGAATGCCACGTAGCTGGACAGAACCAAGATAATGTTTGCCGTCGCTTGGAGATACTCATATTATTTTTTGCATTCCAACGTAATTACATAAGTAGTTTTCATTAATTAATCAACTTCTCAAATATTATATTTAGATGAAGAGTGTCAATGAGAAAATTGTAGAGCAACATGAAAAAAAAAAACACCGCCCAAGCACTCCTTACACATGGTTAACCAGCGAAGCTGAGACGTGCGGCCCCGGTGTTTAGCAGTGGGTTAATCCCGACGCTGCATTGAAGCGTTTCTCAATTATTGGTTACATGTTTGTGTTTCTAGTGGAACGCAAGCGCCAATGGCGGGCAGATGCTGCTAACCACGACGCCGAGCTATCGCGAGATATCGAACGCATGCGATAACGACAAGCCGAGGAGGAGGCGTTGCGGGCAGAGCAGCTACGACGCAGAGAACGACGTCACTAACTGCACTGCCAATGGCGCGCACGCTTGGGTGCGACGTAGAGAACGACGTCACTGACGGCGCAGCCAATGGAGACGTTTAGAGAAACATGGGACGAACGGTTTTTCGTTTCGCCTAGCCATATACAGCTTTCGCTGTAAAACTCCCGATGTAGCCTTTCTGTTGTTAAATACGTGCTACACAAAAGTGTTTTTCCGAGCGTGAAAGAAGCCCGCGAATACACGCAAAGTGATTCGAGATGCGAATCACGCGCCAATTATCGTCACTCATTGAATCATATACTACTAGTGCAGACGTAGATTCTTAAAGTTAGTGGCCTATACCCAATGCGTCGGATTGGCCAAGAACCGAGTAGTTGAATATGAAATAAGAAATCCAGGAAATAGGAACACAAAATTTGAGAATAGGTAGATCGAAATCAAAAGAGATAGATTGGAGAGAATGAGCTTAAGAAAAACGAGAAATAAATTATAACACTCAAATAAAACGAACCCAACTCAGTTTGTTTGAAAGAAGAGGAAACATTAAGCTCCGTATTTAGAGTTGAAATCGCATTGACCATACACGAAAATTCGGGATGGCAGTGCAAACCTAGCCGTCGCTGTTCCCAAGAGTTGATGCACACAAAGATAGTAATAATTCTTTGTCTTCTTTTCTTTCTACCGCTAGCTTTATGGCCAAGTCCCCGTTGTCGGTATGTATCAAGGTTGGAGTAATCATAATCGTCATTATCATTAAGGTTCGCGTGACACCGTGCTTCGAGAGCGAGATCTCGCGAAGCCTGCCGCATGCACTCAGGGAAGCACATCGTCCAGCGACGTCTAGGCTCTCGCGCTACCTTCTTTATAGCACCGCCATGGAGACGGCGCCATTACAGGAGTCCCTGCCCGATAAGAAGAAACGCCACAAGAAGCGATCAGGTGAGGTACCGCGGGGCATCGCCTGAACTAGGCCCAAGTTAAGCATTGCATGTTTGGCCAGGCACTGCCATGGGTATTTCAGAGAAGACTTAACAGTATCATTAAACGTAGCGCAGCAGAGAGTGCGAGACGTATTTGACCAACGTCCCACGCGCGGTGACGGGTGCTGGGGTCCATGAACTAATGTGCTTTTCAAATAACCAAAATCCCTCAACTCGCTTTCCGGTATGCAAATTTAAACTGAACTACCCTAATTAACTTTCATCTAGCAACCTTGGTGCGCACAAAGTTGCAAAATTTAGGCTGGCTAGTGTGCAAAAGATGCCAGTTTCATAGGAACCGTATAAGTATTTCACTATAATTTAGCCAATTATGAACTCAAGAAATAGTCAAAACGCCATGGTTGTTCCGTGAATTTTCCCTCGCTCTACAAGGCCGCAAAATGCAGCCTACCCTTCCTTTTATGCTATAACTTGTGACGCCAGCTTTGAATAAACGGTGATAACGATAATGATGACGCCGATGAAAGGTCATGTGAGGGAAGTGCAAAGTCATTCCTGAGTCGACTCCATCTGATGATTTCATCGCTGAATGTTTACAGCTCTAACGAATGCAGTGGTGCTTTGGCGTGTGTAATTGGGGAGCTGAGGCCTTAATTTCACTACCGTCGTCAATATCATCAATATCTGAAGAGCTTACTCGCTGCAGGGCAAAGGCCTCGCCCAGTGGTATCGATGTGGCACTGTCCTATGTCAGTCGACGCCATTCGACTACTGCAGGTTTCAGATATAGTAGTTGAAATTAAGAAATGAGCGGAGCAGATAACCGGTGGACTATTAGACCAACAACGAAAGGAAAATGTGTTCTTGTAACGAAGACTAATTGATGCTCGTACGGGTTTCTCAGAGAGTTCGAAGTTGCAGAAAATTTTGTCCTGGTCAGGAAATCAAATCCAGGGCCAGCGCCTTTCCTGGGCGATCGCTCCATTGAAGCTAACCAAGAAGCTAGCAGATGAAGCCTCGTGCTACACATAAGTGAATGACAGTGTCGCTATTTCATAAACCCCCTCGTATGGGCGAGCTACTGCATACCCGATTTACCTTGAACAAGCCTTGTGGATGCCGAGGGAGCGAAAACGCATGTGAAAGGCTGCGGAGGATTACATGCTGTGATAAGATTATCAAACTATGGGCTTCCATCAGCAGCTGTTGAACGAGCCTCTCATTTGCCCTAATCTGAACTGATGGCGAAATTATCCTGTCGTATCAGGCACTGTCGGCGCTTTAAGCGCAGCTCAACTAGATTAAATAAGGGTAGTCGCTGGTCACCAGGCCGCCACTGTGGGGCTTGTAGGCGTGACTCAGAATTTGCGACTATGTTGGGAGCAGCGAAGACTCCCATCACGGTCACCATGTTGAGTGTAGTGGGAGCTACAGCTGAACTGGGACGTCATAAGTGTCTCGTACAGGTTTGAATACATGCGTACTCACGGGCACGCATAGCTGTTGGTTGTTTTTCTGTGGCCGCCATGCGCTGCGGTAAATGCGAGGTCGACCTTGCTACGATAAGTTAGCTCCTCCTAGAAAGTGCATTACGCTAACACTCAGTGCTCTCTTTGTTAATATTAATAAAAATGCTCATATTTTACAGCAGAAAGCGGAAAGAGTAAGCTGGCTGCAATTTCTTTCTGTTCCTGTTGGTCCTCACTTTTTTGAAGGTTCTTCCATGCATAAACTGTGTCGCGTTTTGAGAGGCTCTACGCAAGTTTATCCACACTTAGCCTTAATGCGAGGCCACTGTAGTAGATGAAAATATAAATTACGTATTCTCCTGCGCGGTCAGGTAGGAAAACATTGCACTCGCTAAACACACATGCGCATGGTGCCAGTTGGTCTCATTCCACCACGTCTAGGTTGCAATATGTGTTTAAACACTATTTCTTTCACGGCAGCCGTTGCCTTTCAAAGTTTTGCTCCCGGCTGCGCGTTTACCCCGAACACGCGCGTGACTTCATCAGGACTTTTCTGCAGCATGGTTCCAGCTTCCATTTCCGTGGTCTCAATTAAAGGACAGTGTAACAACGGGTATAAAAACCCAATGATTTCAGCACTTGATGTATTAAATTTGTAGACGAGCCATAATACATGCATCAAAGCAGTCACCTTTCTTCGCCTCACGGCATCTTAGAGCATCCGCACGCATACTTTAATCAAAAATATGTGCATATAGTACCTGTTCAGCAAATATTAACAACTGCGTTCATTGAAAACACGGTTCCCATCACCTAAATAACACAAATGCGTAACCTAAATTCTCATGGTCATCGCTCACGTGTTTTACAGACAATATATATAAATGCCAAGAGTAGCCACAGTGATGTAGCCAGGACCTAACTTACGGGTGTGTCTTGCGCGTGCGCTGTGGCTATTTCTCATTACTATCGAGCACAAGTTAACTGAACCGAAAATGTGACTTGGTAAAGGACTTTGAAAGCAAAAAAAGCAATGTAAAGCGAAAACCTTTTCTATACATATGGTTAGATTAAAGACGCGGGTTGTTTCGTGGGGTTCCTATTATGAGTTTGGATATACGTAGAAACGTGGTTATACAGTTCTTACTAAAGTAAAACATCGTGGTTACGTAAAAAAAAATTCTGCCTTCCTAATATACAATGTTAGCTGGGGCTGAACAAAAGTGAAGATTGTCTGTTATGGTTGCAATATGTCGAGGAAGGCGGCTCTAGTGTTTCATGCTTTGAACAGAAATGAGTCGTAAAGCAAACGGCATGGGTATTCACGCCACGCATGGTCACGACCTCTAACCACGATATCCAAAGGTTGATTCGATTCGCCATGCACTTCTTGAACTATCTCATTGCGGTTCAGTGCCAGTTTCCACCTCTTGCAGAACCGACCCGGTACCACCTCTATTGGTCCCACACTACCACTCCCGCAAATGCATGGAGTGCTGTGACCTCGCTCTGCCCTTAATCTGCACTATGTGAAACGAATATAAACTTGGACACGAGACAATTTTGCACTGGTGCAAAAATGGCCTAGGTGCACCACTTCTTGATTCTTCTTCTTTCAACTAGTCAACGGTAACCACAGCATTGACACTTCGACCCTATTCACGTTTCCAACGGGTTTCGTTAATGGACCGCGGGTTCGGCCTAGCAATAACCCGGCTAACGCTGCTTTCAGTATACTTATTTCCCAAGAAATATAATTGTGTGGAAAAGCCTTTCTGAACAAACAGTATCACAGGATTTATTATCAATTTATAAGTGTGTCGTCACTAAAAAAGTGTTCTGTACCCATGTATTAGTATTTTTCTAGCTTTTTTTTCTTCACTGCATTGGTACTGGAACAGCAGCAGTACCACTATGTAGCATTAGCAGCGTTTACATGAATGCGACAGAATGCGACAGTAGCGCATCACATTTCCTAGCGCATCACGTGTAATGCGATGCGCTAGCGTTTACATGTAGCGCATCACCCCTGGTGCGCTGGTGGCGGCACACGCACATTGAACGCAAAGCAGCGCTTGCAGACGCTTCCGGCGTCACGCCACGAAGCAGCTCGGCGAGCGCCCAGCAGATCCACAGCAAATTGTATTTCCTATAATTCCTAATGCGCTGTAATCGCGTTTACATGCATTGCGAAAGTCGACTTACGCGTCTCAATCCACCCCTGCCTGACGCATTAATGCGACGCGCTTTCCTAGCGCATTATCCCCGTTTACATGGATGCGATGCACTAGAAAATTAATGTGATGCGATGCGATGCGCCAGTTGTCGCGTTCATGTAAACGCGGTCATTGTTTGGCAACGTTGAACGTTTACCACCTGCAATTATTATTATAAGGTTGATAAATAAATAAACAACTAGTTCAGTATTGCAGGCTAATGAAATTGACCTCAAATTTTGTTATCCTAATTTCTGCTAAGTAGAGACGTTTTTTCACTCAATTTCAAGGCCCTGGAACCATGAGCGCCGCAATCGATGAAGAACATCCACCCACTGGTGGTGAGTCAGCTTTGTGCGCATGTGAACTCTTGAGTGGTGTGCACGTGCTCAATATACCCTTGCTTGCCTACGCAAAACACGCAACATTCTGTCTCTCTCTCTCTCTCTCTCTCTGTGTGTGTGTGTGTGTGTGCGTGTGTGCGTGTGCGTGTGTGTGTGTGTGTGTGTGTGTGTGTGTGTGTGTGTGTGTGTGTGTGTGTGTGTGTGTGTGTGTGTGTGTGTGTGTGTGTGTGTGTGTGTGTGTGTGTGTCACTCTTTACAAAAAATGTCACAGTTTCGCCCTAAGGGCGAAGCAATGAATGCGATAGCAACACAGCAATGTCATACGAAGTAAGGTGAGCGGCTTTGGTAGCAATATGAATTGTAGTAAACATGAGCTGATTAAGTAAGCAGGTGTGCTGCGGCGTAAGTAGACCGACATGAAGAGAGACTCGATGACCACGAGAAGGCGCGTGTGAAACCGTGGTGTTAATGAGAAGCGCTTACCGTGGGCAGAGCGTGCGAAGGGACACACCTGTAGTGCTGCACTGCCGATCCGGGCAGCATTGCATGTGTAGCGTGCGTTGGAAAATGTGGCCCGACTATTACTAACTGAATGAACAAGCGTGGTGTGAGCGCGCACAAACAAACAGGAATAGATCACACTGAACGACTGCAGACAACGACTGTGAAAACGCTGGCAGCGAGCGTATATACGCCGCAGCGGGCGAAGGTACGTGCGGTCTATCGCTTCAGCGGAAACTGAGCGGCGAATGCACGGCGCATAAAGGTCAGAGCCGTGTGGAGATAAGAGACGATGCGGACGAGCGACGAGCGCGGTTGTTGGCAGCGTAGAAGTGCCCCCCCCCCCCCCACGCTCCCTTCGGCGCTGGCTTCCCGCTTCCTTGCTTGCGCGTGGGTGATTGAGTGCGTTCGCTCTCCGTGATAGCGCGCGTCCCCGCACGCTTCCGCTCGGGCATACGGCGCGCGGCGAAGATTTTATCTATAGGGAACCTCACGGCGACGGCGACGACGACGGCGACGGCAGAAATCTGGTAGAAGTGTCCATATAATTGCTATCGCAATAAAATTTTAGTTGCGAATGATAAACAAACGCAAGGTTATTTTCCTGTGACTATTTATGCCGAAATGGACTACTTAGAAAATGAAGAAAAAACAGCGTTAACAGCAAAGAGACATCATCTTTCAAATAATCTTGTATAGTAAAAATAAAAATTCTTCAAGGTTTATGCATCTATATATATATAAATATATATATATATATATATATATATATATATATATATATTAGAAATGAGACTAACTCCATACTGTGCATTCCAACGCCGCTGAAAAGAACAACTGTTATATATCGACAAAATGGTTGCATGTAAATGCAACATTTGGTTGGAAATGCTCTATTATTGCGATAGCAATCATATGGACACTCCAAAGCGGATTTCTGCCGTCGGCGTCGTCATCGTCGTCGCCGTGAGGTTCCGTATGACGTCAACGACGATGAAATCGTCGCCGCGCTCCGGATGCTGTATGTGCGAGTAAAAGGGCGCGAGGGACGCGTGCTTTCACGGGGAGCGAACGCACGTCGGAGAGCAAACGCCCGTTATGCGCCGTGCTCCCTGAAGGACTGCAGAATTAAGTGTATCTTTCCACCTTTACAATCACCATATATAGAGAGCAAACGCTACTTCTTCCGTCGCGCGAAAGGCCGTGGGGGGACGGGAGGGAGGGAGGGGAGGCGACGTTTAGCTGCGGCACCAAATGCGCATTTATATAAAAACGTTGCGAGGCGAGAAGGTGGGTAAGATTTCCGACGCTGCTGGACGAGCGTCCCATTCTGATCTCGTCAAAAACCTCCGAGCCGCCCCCAGAGGCGCCGGCAACAGTCACCAACGCCGCGCGCGTTCGGTGCGAACGCGGGCAAAACACCAACGGCGTCGACAACAGTTCTGCGCGTTGCTGGTGCTGCTGCAATTCCACGTTTATACAGCTGATAAAACCACTATCCTTACTCCGTATAGCTCTCTACTAATTTGCTATCGCAATTGATGCTTCGCCTTTCGGGCGAAACTGCGACATTTTTTTCAATTAGAGTTTCAATTGGAGAAAACTGTTGATCGGTCACCTGTTAATTATTCCAAATCTCCACCATCGCATGAACCTTTGTTTTGCTTGGCCTTTGCAGAAAAGCGGCACAAACCGAAAACAAGCAGACGTAAGTAGAGTACACGAGTGACACATCAATTATTTCTACCACGTTGATGCACGTCTTCACTGATTGTTTACACGAATAGAAGTGCTTGCCGAATGAGCTCCGCAAACTGCATCTCAAGTGCAGCCGGTAGGGTTCCTGCCCAAACTATCTAACGTCAACAATACCTTGGTTTGGGCGAGTTGGTCCATATAGACAGTTTTCATAAAAACACGCTAAAGACGAAGACGAAAGGAGCACATACGAGTTGAAAGTTGTAAGGAAGTAAAGCAGTTGGAAGGAACACATTGGAATACATAGTTGTAAGTTCAGCGCCCGTGCTGTCACATGTGTTCCTTTCGTCTGCGCCTCTAACGCATTTTTATGGAAACTATCAATGGTCTGCGCCTAAACTTCCGCCGACTTGACCGAGCCGTATCGGTGACGGCTCCAGCTACGGAGTAGGGATGAAAAGTATTCCTGCCCAATTTGATTTCGCTTTTGAGCAGCTGACCTGGTTAATGATATGCACCTAAGGGGGCAATTTATAGTCTGGCGTTTTCAGCGTGCCAATCAGCGGCCAGCGAAGTGGGATACGTCACGCCGGCGACGCCATAATCGCCGAAGATTTGCCCACTTGTATTATTCCACGTGTTGAACATGGTCCGCAACAGCTCGGCGATCAGCTGTTTCCGCAGCGCATGCGCAGATGTGCGTGGAGGGCGAACGCTTTTTCGCTTGGTGAAGGCGAAAACTCAGCACGGTCTTTTCAGTGCACCCGAATTGTAGGTCAGGATGCTGCCGGACAGCCAAGCTAGCCTGTGACGCACTCTGGCGTAGCGGCTTCGGCAAGGCCATGTTCAATTCCAGCAATGACGGCGCCAAAGAGCGCCAAACGCCGCCGGTCACGCTGACTACGATAGACGCCAGACTGCGCCGTGCGTGCGTGCTACGCTGGAACACAACTTACCCTTAAGAGTTAGCGTAGACGTGTGAACGTTTCCGTGTTACTGCTATAGCAATTACATGGTTACTCCAGGCGCATTTCTGCCGTCACTGTAGGCGTCGCCGTGATGTCCCGCATAAAGTCCAAGGGTGATAACACCTTCGCCGCCCGCCGTATGCTATATGTGCAAGCGAAAGCGAAAGCATGCGAGGAAAGCCGACGATCGCGGCTCAATCTCTCGCGTACAGGGGGGGGGGGGGGGGGGGGGGGGCGTTTTGTACGAGCATTCCGAAAGCACTCTTTCAACATATGGGAGAGCCGTCTGGCATAAACTTGGTATGCTGCGGAGAGCTTGTTGACGCTGTTAAACTTTCAGTGAAACTGCGTTAGCAAATTGTTACTGAAATTTTCGCCAATTGTTAGACAACGGTGACAATTGTGTTAGGGTAAGACAGGCAATTATAATCTTCTTTTTTCTTCCTTTCCTTCTTTCTGTTTGTTGTTAGACCGTTCGCGTGTAAACGATAAAGCCATTGTCGGATGCTCACCTAAAACTGAAACTCTCATGCACGTATCGAAGATACATACTCGTCTATGCGAAAGAAAGCAGAGCGCCAGATACGCCTGTTCTTTTTAACACGAAAGTGTTTTATGCCGGGGTCCACCAAGACTTCACTGACGTATTTCCGTCACGGAAATACGTCATAGAACATAATACAAAGAAAGAAACCAGAAGAAAAAGTTCCACAAACATGCAAAATTTGGAAATCGAACCCATGACCTCTCGGTCCGCGACGATAGATCACCGAGCGTTTAACCCATTGCGCCACAAACGCATTTGCAGAGAGCTACACAGACGCGCCTTATATATCTAACACTCCTCCGTGTACCCGCGCTCTTGCTCGGGGCGGTGCCGCCGCCTACGAGCAGAAAAGAGAAGTACTGCATTATGACACTAACGCGCACCGACAGTGAACGCTTCGGTGGTCTCAGCACTACGACGCCTCGATGCCAGCATTCGAAGGGACGCTGGCATCAAGAAGCACTACAAACGCCACCTAGGTGGCGTTGGTAGTGGCGTTCACCGTACTCAGCACAGCGGAGCGTGGCCTCCGCAATTAGCTCTGAAAATGTTTCTGAAGTTGATCGCGGAGGCTGCAATTACGACGCGCTGTACGCGCTGATTTGACTCGGTGACGATTCAGTTACGTGCTTTGTCTTGCGCGTTGTATTAGTGTGTCAGTTACGTGCTTCGTCTTTCGCGTTGTGCTAGCGTGTGCAGCGTAGTGCAGCTTCCATATGCACGACGGTTGCTCATGGTCATCGACGTTGGTAGTCGTGATGGAGGAGACGTGCCACCAGGCGTCAGCGTGGGTGCATCAACGCCTAAGGGCGCTTTAGCCACAAAACACCAATAGACATTATATATCAATGTGCAATAAACATTACACTACTTCTGTGAAGACACGTTTCACTTTCGTGTTCTATACCGATTCCTATATAAGAGGGATCAACCACATTTTTTTTTTCACTTTCCTGTTCTCGTAAGCACGGTTGCTCACTTGGTTTCAATATTTTTTTGCTTCATAGGGCTTATGCAATCAAAATGCTCGCACGTTTCTTTCTTTCTTTTTTTCTACGCAGGAAAGCATCTTGACGCTGTGGCTTCAGGTATGGTAAACACGCACTACATTCAAAGGGACACTCGGGGGAAACAGTAAATCAGTTCATAACGACAATGTATTCTTTCACAACACTACTTTCGCTAATTTTATCATAAAGGGTTGATTACAAGACGAGAAACCAAAGGCGAAACTGTCTTTTTTTATTTCGCTCGATGTCTTAGCGCCTGAACGTCCGCGCTACGTCACTGATTTCAACGTATATTTCGTATTTGGGTGGTCGCGGCTCTGTAAAAGTTCTCTAAACTTGCTAAGCTCAGTTCCTGGTTTCTTTAGAATGCAATCCAATCCATTTCTGCAGATAAGAAAATTCACAGGCACGAGCGGACGCCGCCAAATTTTACATGGCGGTAACGACCGGCTAATGCAGGAACTTCAAAGTGGTGGCGCCACCAGACTCTCGTTTTGCGTCTTCTCTGGTTATTAATCTATCTATTATTTATTAATCTATCTTACCTAATTTTATTCTTTAGCGTCCTTTGAAACTATCCTCGTGATCGACACTTTCTAAAAGGGTCTTAGCTATACACTGCAACGACAAGCTAAGTACTCATCCAATATCCGATTCCAGTTTCTACTGTCCAGAAGTATCATTTTTGTACACTGTCAAATTCCACCAAAATGTAAATGTATTCAGCTTGTCAGCATCCATTGGGTTTCTATGTTCACACACGCAGCCTCCAAACAACTTCCGGATAAGCCTACTGAAAGAGCGCAATTTACAATAACACACACACGCGCGCGCGCGCGCACGCACTCACACAAGCACACAAGCACGCACGCACACACACGCACAAGCTGGCACCAGTTTTACTTTGCAGTTAGAGTATTCGACAAATGAATCTTATAGCTAAGTACAACTAGAAAGCCAATTACATGCGCTCGACGCGAGAGGCACGTTCCTTACATCTGAATGCACCAAAAACTTCTACGTATAGCCAAATACGGTACAAAGAACTTAATTTTCCTAGGCTAACTCTATTGTCAAAAATACAGTACCGGGAGTTTTCTGGGGTCTTGAGCACACTATTGCCACATGCGCGAATTAAAGGGTCGGAATTTGACAGCATGGCCATATTTCATGTTAGCAGCAATATAAGAGTGCTGAAGACATAAACAGTAAGGAAGGCGTAGTCCACATAAACACAGTATCAACATTTGGCCGGTGTACGAGGTTAAATTTTCTCTGCTTGCGGGTGATTAGACCACACGTATGCCGCAGGGAAAATATATAAACTCTTTGAAATTAAGCAGAAATATAAGGGATTAGAAATACGTTAATGGTGATAAAAGAACAACAAGAAAAGACAAAGGCGAGGTAGACGGGATGTTGGCAACTAGGAAGAAGAAGAAGAAATAAACTTTATTAAATGTGCCAGCACTTTGCTTTTAGTGGCCTCAGGTGTCGAACTAATTTATTCTATTCATAGAAACGTACGCACTATCAGCATAAATTCAAAAGATAAGCCGAAAACGACTTTGATGCGTAGTTGCGTTACCAGCTTTACCTGAATTTGTAGCAGTGGCTGAATTCGGACTCCAAAACTTACATTTGCGACTACTCCTTGCTTATACTGCATCTCACAAGTCGTTTGCAGCACTGAGGCAGCTGCGGGACTGCTTAGCCAATAGGAAGGCCGAGTGCCCCTCGAGATGTGTTCATACGCGCCGCGTCCTCTGCTCACCGCCACACTATACGTAATTCGTGATATACTGCGCGCATGCGCTATAAGGTCCTAACATGTCCCGTATCGCTGTAAGGTATTACGTTCCAAGCCGAAATAAAACTCTCTAATCCGGCCAGTAATAAGACATTTACGCCCGGAACTATATTCCGCAGCGCGTCATATATTTCGCTTCGTGCCATCGGCAGTGCTGCAAACAACTTGTGAGATGGAGCATCGAAACCGACTCGATTATATGTGAAATGCTTATATTAATTATTACGCGGAATAGGCATTTCCATCAGTTGACATACGGTTCGCATTTCAGGTTACGCTGACGGTGCGTGTATTGGTGCTTTTTGTCAAAGTGGGGATCTGCGTAAATTTGTGTAAAGGGTCGGGCGCGCGTGCTCCAATCACATCACGGGCTCGCAAAGTGAAGCCTAACGAAAAACAACTGACATAACTCGCGTGTCACAAAGCGTACGGAGCAGCTTCCTTATGTCCGCTGTACACGGACGCATCGCTTATGCGATCACTGGCTTTCCATATCAAAAACGGCTGTGCTAGTGCTCGCACTGTAGTGCATCCTATAAAATCATTAAATTGTGGCGATTTAACGCCGTTAGTCTGCAGAATCAGTTAGGAGGAACGCCGTAACAGAGGCTTCCCTTAATCATCAACCGTATTAATTTCGACCACGACCGTTTTTAAGGTTAGCCCCATCGAAAGACTACCCCAGTTACTGGGAGTTGAACTCGTGACGTCGTCCTCAGCTGCAGAACGTCGTAGTCTTTCCTCCATTTCGAGAATGCTGATCTGTCGGAATCGTGGGTCCCAGACGAAATAAATTCAGTGCGCAGGTAAGACGGCCTGCGCACTAATGTTCCTGATTGACAAGCCATGCTGCTTTCGCACTGCAGCTAGTGTCACGAATATCCGTAACTAAAAAAATTGGCCGCATATCTGCTTGCTTCGCTGCAAATGACGTCGAAAGACGACAGTCTTCTGCCACCCCTGATATGTAACACCCTCTCTCCTCCCCCTCCCACCCCTAACGTTATTCCCCTCCCCTCTCACTACTCCCATGATGGATGCAATGGAGATTTTGCTGAATTCAATTCAAATTTCCCGCGTTCACCCTGCTCTCGTGCCATCTGTTGGGACTTTTTATTAGTATTGGCTTAAAGCCGGCTACAGAGCCGCGGCTTCAGTCGGCTTGTTTTTAACGCGTAGCGTCTCTTCGACACCATTTCTAACGCGTTGATTTGTCATTTACTAACGTAAAAACAAGTCAAGTGTGTATTCGTAATTAAATTAACACTGCGGATTACGGTTATGTAGATATATTTTGCCTCAAATAGGCCTGAGGTTTCCTATACGCTGTATAATGGTGACGTGTAGACCCCGTGCTACAAGTGCTAGTAGATTGGTTTTTTTTTTTTTTTTTTTTTGGGGGGGGGGCGGTTGCATCGGTTTTTGACCAGGCGGTTGAATCGAGTGGCAGACAGACAGACTGACAGACAGACAAGGTTTTTCGCGTTTAGGTAGCCCGAGAAAGACTTCAAAAATTACGCGGACTCAACGCACATACGGAAATAAATGTGAAGCGAGGTTTTAGTCAAGCGGGTAATGGTAACACTTATGCAGGTCATTGTGTTTACTTGGCTTACACTCTTAATCGTGTTCCACTTAGGTACCGGTTATAGATGTAAAATTTTCAAAAGTCTACGCGCGTGCGCTTCTGGAAGGGACGCCTGTGTGCGTGCTATCAGCATGACAAGTTTGCGATACGCAGGGTTCACGAAAAAGTTGAACTCCCGTGAACCCTGGGCAAATAGCCCTGAGTTCAGAGTTTGACTGAGGCAGCATAGCAGACGACCGACAGAGCCAGAGTGAGTGCAAACACGTCGCGATGTCCTGATCCCACGTCACCACATAGTGCGTCGTGACGTCACGGCGCATAAATATACTGAAAAACGAAAACGACAATGTACGAGTATGCAAAATGCTATTATCATAAATTATTTAGGGCACTCCTAGGTTTGCCAGTGTCCTTTCTCTGGTTTAGAAGTCTACGACCTTCATTTAACGGAAAAATAGTCCAACATGTGATGTCAGCACTGTTTTCGCCGTATTACCCCTGTTAGGCGTCGCGTTCATACGGCAGTCGATACAATCAGTAACTGCGAAACAGATGTCTAACTCTAGCAGATATTTAGGCGTAAAGTATTCTTCCAATATCACAATATAAGCCCACAATTTTTTTTCAGTTTCGCCCAGCCATCATGATGAAGTGTTGTCGGACCCGAACACGAAAGGCGAGGCGGCGAGTCCGCCGCAAGAAGAGGCTCAGTCTCAACAACCACCCCAAGAACAACCGCAGCAGGCGAACACACCAGCACAAAAGGGCCAGGAACCGGAGAACTCATACTCGAATCAACCAGCTTCAGTAAAGCCCGAGGATCCGCAGCAACAACAGCTGTCGCAACCAGCTGCTGCAGGCAGCAAGGAATCACAGCAACAGCAGATGCAGCAGCACCAGGAGCAGCAGCAACAGCAGCAGCTGCGGAGGCCAGTCGGGAAGCAACAAACTCCTGCCGACAAACGTGAGTCTGAACAGCGGTCGCAGTTTCGCACCTATAGCCAGTATAACGAGTACACGTGACGAAAAAAAAAAAAGATGCAGATCCAACGCACACATTGGAATCTATGTTAAGCAGTGTTGTACGGAATGGCGTTCCTGGAACTAGTTCCTTTTGGGAGGAACGGAGGAACGCCACCGTTCCATTAAGGGTCGGTGGAACTCTAACGGTAACTCGTTACGTTTATGAAGGAACGGCAGAGGGAACGGCGCTCCTTCTGTAAACGCTCCACGGCATTGAACGGACGCACGCACGTACGCAGCACGTCACGCAGGGCGAATGGGCGACCACGTGAGGCACAAAAAACTACCACTTGCCTGTCACGTGAATGTGGGGCATTTTTATCGTGAGTTATACGTTGTATTTTTTTATTACTGGACTTCAAGATTGTCACGTGAAGCTCCCTCCTGTAGTTTCTTTCTTCCATGCCGGCCTACCGCAAAAGAACTATGACGTCAGAATCGCAGCGCCACTCGAGGTACTTCGCGGCGGATGGAATGTTTCCAGTCCTCACGTCCTCACGGGCACCGAACCCTTCCAGCCGAGGCACAGGATGAGCTGTCGCCGTACTTGCTAGTACCATTTGACTACCCGCTGTCGCAGAAGAAGAGCGTCGAGGGATTGAACCAACTTTTGCTCAAGTACAACACGGCAGTACCCTCAAGCGCTTCGCTGGAACGGCTCTGTGTCACCAGGGCTTCGGACGCCCTCTCGCTAAAATCGGTGCGTCGACGACGTGCCCTTTCCTGAGCTAGTTTGCGGCGCCGTCGTTGAAATGCAGCCTGCTCCGTCGGCGGAGCACACCACGCGCGGCCCTCCCATCCGGACGCCGAAACTGATCTGAGGCGAGGGAAGCCCGGCGGAGCGCTCGCCAAGCCTGTTTCATTTCCTTTACCTCCCCGTGACACACCAATCGACCCTGATTGGTCGAGCGCGTCACGTGATCTGGCGCTCGCGCAGCTTTCCCCGCACCAGCTCTACTCTGGGAGCGGAGCTGAAATGTGCGGCCCCGGCATGAGCCCTACGTGATTTCTTTCTTTCTATCTTTCTTTCTTTCCTTCTTTCTTTCGCTCTCTCTCTCTCTTTTCTTTCTTTATCCTTTCTTTCTTTCTTCCTTCCTTCCTTTCTTGTCCTCTAGCTCATACCCGCATATCCAATGCGGGCCACACGTGATTTTATTATCGTTAATCGTGACGGAACTGACAACCATGTGATGTTATTGATGTCATGACCCATCAGTCATGTTAGTCATACATTCGTACCATTCCATGCCAATTTTGATATGTACCAAGAGAAGGAGACGCGAGTTTTCGACACGTTTTCTATAAAGGTTTAGCGTAGCACCGCCACCACCACCACCACCGCTAACACTTGTGAGGCCATACAAGCTTCGCTTGAAAAATGGGTTCGTCTGTCAGGCACCAACATCGAGATTCAACTCTTGCCAAGTTCGAACAAAGGACTTAACTAAGTTGCGAATATGTATTCTGGGACATTTCTTTTTCCCACTCATACTGCAATATTGAATTAGCATTCAATAAACGCCTATGTATTGTTTCTTTCGATGTGGTTCCTTGTGCAAGAAATTTAATTATATTGGTGCATGTCAGTAACTTTCTATTTGCACGTCTGAAGCGCAGTATCCTGACTGCGCATTTGAAGACCCAAGTGGAAAGTGCCATATGTGTTGCACTTGTAATAGCCGAGCACCAAAGTTGTAGTTAGACATGTCTGGAGTATGTCTGGTGCTCCCTGAAAAAAAAAATTCTTATAATAGCGTTTCTTTGGATTCTATTTATTTCCACATAATCTGCTGCTGGTGATGTTCAAATTCGTATAATATACGTACTTCGATGTGAGTTTTAAATTGCGTCATTTTATTTCGCCTCAGGATTATCCAACACTATATTTTAATTAAAGAATCATAAAATGTAACGTTAATGTAACGACACGTTCCAATGTTCCAAGTGTAACTGGAACGCGTTCCTTTCGCATTAAAGGAACTTGTAACGGGAACTCGTTTCAATATTAGGAAGGAACGAGGAACGAGCTTTCGTTCCTGTTTTAGAGGAACGTGTGCAACACTGATGTGACGCGATGCTTTGGTCGAGTGGAAATGTAAAATTACTAAAGGGGCCGACAGATGGAGTGGCACACTAAGGTATCAAAGCTACAAACAGGGATAAGGTAACTCAGAAACGCAGGCCTGCGTTTCCATAGGTGGGCCTATCTTCGTCAAAGGCTGCCTCGTCATGCTCGGCAGGTTAGTTTTAACGGATTAGTAGGGTGACATCATGCGTGGCCGTTGTCGGTGGCGGCTGGCTGCATGTAAAGAGCGAGACTGAAGCGGTGCTTAGTGAGTCCGCCCTTATCTCAACCCCAACTCGTTCAGGAAGTCTTTGTCTTTCGTCGACTTCAACTGGAGGTTCAACCGCCTTCCAACTTTCTTTTTCTTCGCAGCCGAAGCATGCAAGCTCCAATCAAGTGGCGCAGCCTATATATGCGCCTGTTATATATAGTACCAACGGAGTGCATTAAAACAATCTCACGTGGCATCACGAACGTGTACAGTGTAACGCAGTTGTAAAGCATGAACTCGGAGGAACAAAACACACAGGCACACAGTTTAGTGTGCGCGTGTGTCTTGTTGCCCCTCGGTGCCCATGTATTGGTTGCGCTCTATACTGAACGCCTTCGTGATGACATGCTCTACAAGTTCATAATCTCAGTCCACGCTGAATGGGTGCGCTAGAAGAAATTAACTTTTCTTTTTATAATGCCATGGTCCCTATAGTCTTTCGCTCTGTGGGTACCTCAGGCTGATCTCTCCGCGCTTCTGCTCCATAAACTGTTGTGTCAGCTATCACGATCGAACTCTGCTGACGTGTGTCTCTCACTCGCAGCTGTTGCGGAAACCGCAGACAACGTCTCTATCCGCCCGCGCTTAGGCGTCATATTGGCGGCCTGCCTGATTGCGTTCATCGCCATCTCCATGAGCGTTTTGGTCTTCAACTTGTTCCGGCCCATTGTAGGACAAGGCTGCGTTAACCCGGCATGCAAGGAGGTAAGAAATTCCGTTCGTGGACTCCGAGATTGGACGGCGCGCGAAGACAGCGCCTGCCACCCGATCTCGGAGGCAATATATCGCTCTTGCTTATTTGATTGCTCGGTAGCAGGTGAAACTTCCTGTTGAGACGGTGGCATACCCGTCTCTTCGCCCCTACATCCATGTTTAAAGAAACACTAAAGAGAATCCACAAGTTTAGATTGATAAGATAATCATTCAAATTTATCTGTTTGTTTATTAATGCCATTAGCATTCTTAGGATACTTTATGCACTTTTCGCTATCTATGTCTGGATTCAGCCGTTTTTATTTCACGACAACTTGGGTCGTTGGGTACGTGTAATTTTGGATGTACCACTGAGAATGTGCCACTGGAAATACGCCCCTGGGTACATCTGCTACCATATATGTGCCGCGCTCTTCAATGAACCTCTTTGACGAGAACTTGGGTCACTGGATGCATGTCACTAGGCAGGCGCCGCTCTGCATAATAATCAGCATAACATAAAAAACACATACCATAATAATTTATCCAAATAAGGTAGATTGTTAATCGCAATAATCACGTTCATCCTCTCCCAAGGATGAAAGCGCCGTCAACTTTTTATTTCGTTTTAAGAGATCCATTGTTCAGACCGAAAATTAAGGTCAAAATTCAATTTTATTGAATTTCCTGTAGAAACACGAGCGACCGTACTTCAGTGTGACGTAGTGGATTTGATCGTATTTATTGATCGTAAATGGGCTGTTGTTTCTGGGTAAAATTTCTCGACACAGTTCAATTTAAGTCTTTGCCTCTTTATAGAATGACATGCAGTCCGTCTTTGCCAGCAACAAACTTAGCTGGGCCCGAGGGGACACCGTCAATAACTATGGCGTCACGTCGAGTAGGTGCAGGAACGCTAAGGCCCAGTCGCCTCCCATATTTCATTTTCGCGTCTGCTCCAGAGCTCGCCAAACAATGTTAACAGCGGTAAGACTGACTTTTTAGGTATCGTACGAGCGTGATTTGCCTAATGCAGCTCAAAATAATTTTCTCTTCAGTGTCTTTATAACTTACCCTATACGTGACATTTGTGGCCTATTAGCGTACAGACTGTGCCATTTGTTCACGTCATATATTTGTCAAGCGTGTAAGACAAATAGCGGCGCCTTGGTATAAGACGTCCTCTCATAATTCGATTCAGACGGTCTTTAGAAAGTCTATAACCGCGTATGCGTAGCCTGCGGGCTTAAGGTGCAGCTCTTTTAACGCGACAGCGTTAAAAGATAGTGTGCAGAAAATGTGGCGTCGATGTCGGCGTCGGTGTTGGCGGCGGCGTCCGCGGCCGAGAAAATAATCCCCAACCACGCCGGGCCTCCGAATATATTTAGGTATATGTATAGCGCACGCCTTCTTATATGTAGCGCATTATATGCGGGTTATATTGCCACACCATTTTATCACTAATGTTGTTCATCCCTTATGTCACATTCATGACAACGGTATTCCTCGGAACTTTGAGAAGGAGAATCCACAAACAAATGTCATGAGACAAAACACCCACATCGCATGACTTTTATGTTAAATATTCTCTGGCTGAAATATTAAAAGTGCGAAACAAACACTGAAACTTGAAAATGATGTAATTTCTTTTGCGCGGTTCGGGATCGGCCCACGCAAGAGGCCGAGTTTCAAACAGAAAGCTCGCCTACGTGCATAGCGTTAACTGCCAGAGTTTGCCAGTAACCATTACGGTTGCATAAGCTATAGTCGTCGGGAACCGTGAGAAGCAGTCAGGGATCTTTGAATGCTATCGCGTTCCACTCAAGCGAAGCTTAAGCGTCCTCCAATGTTTAACGACTATTTTCTACAAACTTTCTGCCAGCAACGCGTTCGTATAGGCGTTCACACTGAAGCACCGTGATCACTGCCAGTCCAAGGGTGACGCTGCCAATCACTTTTTATTGCGATAGCAATTATATGGACACTTCAACCGTATTTCTGCCGTCGCCGTGAGGTTCCGTATAAAGTCCAAGGGCGATAAAATCGTCGCCGCGCGCCGTATGCGCGAGCGAAAGCATGCGGGTGACGCGCGCTATCACGGAGAGCGAACGCACAGCGGAAAGCAAACGCTACCGTCGCGCGAAAGGAAGTGGGGGTATGAGAGGGAGGGAGGGAGGCAGGGCGACGCTGTGCTCCGGCACCAAAGGCGTATCTTGCAACCGGGCGCAACGGAAACTTGCCACTTGATCTCCCACGCGAAAGCAAGAAAGCGGGAAGGCAGCGCGGGAGGGAGCCGGGGGGCGCAGCTTCTACTCTCCCAACAACCGCGCTCGTACTTTGCCAGCTGTGGTCGTCGCCCGCACCGTCTCTTATCTCTACGCGGCTCTGACCTTTGTATGCGCTGTGCATTCGCCACTCAGTTTCCGTTGAAGCGATAGACCGCAGGAACCTTTGCCCACTGCGGCGGCTGCGCTTGCTGCCAGCGTTTTCACAGTCGTCTGTGGTCATACAGTGTGATCTCTACATGTTTGCTTGTGCGCGCTGACACCACGCTTGTTAATTCAGGTAGTAAGCGAATGTGTCCAAGTTTATGCAGCCGATAAAACTACTATCCCCAGTCCGAATAGCTCTCTACTAATTTGCTATCGCAATTGATGATTCGCCTTTCGGGCGAAACTGCGACATTCTTTTATTGCGACAGCAATTATATGGACACTCCAAAGCAGATTTCTGCCGTCGGCGTCGCCGTCGCCGTCGCCGTGAGGTTCGGTATGACGTCAATGGAGATGAAATCGTCGCCGCGCGCCGCCGAACGCTGTATGTGCGAGTGAAAGGGCGCGAGGGACGCGCGCTTTCACGGGGAGTGAACGCACGGCGGAGAACAAACGCGCGTTCTGTGCCGTGCTCCCTTAAGGGCTGCAGAAGTAGGCGTCTCTTTCCTCCTTTACAATCACCATATATGTAGAGCAAACGCGCCTTCTTCTGACGCACGAAAGGCCGTGGAGGGGGAGGGGGAGGGAAGGGAGGCGACGTTTAGCTGCGGCACCAAGTGCCTATTTATATCAGAGGCTCCGGCAACAGTCACCAACGCCGCACGCATTTTGTGCGAACGCGGGCAAAACGCCGACGGCGTCGACAACAGTTCTGCGTGCTGCCGGTGCTGCTGCATGTCCAAGTTTATACAGCTGATAAAGCTACTATCATTACTCCGTATAGCTCTCAACAAATTTGCTATCGCAATTGATGATTCGCCTTTCAGGTGAAAGTGCGAGAACTTTTTTATTTTATTTCCTTTTCAGTATGTGTGCGAGAGGGGCGGAGGGAGGGTGACAGAACATAGAGGAGTAAATATTTGTATCAGTGTTTACTGTCGAAATATTTACTGCCGAAACAAAAATTAGGCGACTCAGCGCCTTGTAAAGAAATATGCCAAGATATTCCATAACTGCAGCAAACGTCCGCCTTCCAGAAACGCCACGGTTCAAAGTTGACGGGAGCATTAAGCTCAGTGAGCGGTTAAGATAAGCAAGAGACTTTCAGAGTAATGGTGGGGAAGAAAAGCAGACAAGAGATGTGGGCGCGATCATCACAGGCGTATGTTACTGTGAGAAATAAAGAAGAAAAGGTTAGAGTCTTAGATTGCGATATGGTGACACATAGATAGCTCACACAAACCATTTATCTCCACCCCGATTCAACTAGAATGTAATCAAATATCGTAGTAAATAATTCGAAATCAAATGCGACGTGTAGGAACGTTCCAGAATACGCGAGTAATTCTTATACCGCCACAGGTGCTGCGATACATGGAAGCCATCGTGGACAAGAAGATCAAGCCATGCAACGACTTCTACCGGCATGTTTGCGGCCACTGGCTCCCACGCGAGACTCCGCCGACGCCAGCGCCACCAGCGTCTTCCTTCATGGCGGACGTGCTGCGAAACTACACCGCTAGGAGGCACCGCGAGATGATGGCGCGGAAGTCGTGGGCTGAGCCCGCCGACTCGGTGTCACGTTACTACTCGTATTGCGTCGCCTACAAGAGCGTCCCGAGGACCCTGCAGGAAACAGTGGGGAAGTTGTTTGAGGTGACGTTGCTATGGTGACGCCGTTGTCGGTATACTTTGCAGCACAGACAGATAGGTTAATCATTCGCCAGATGGCTTAATTGCACCTGGTTATAAATAACCCCATAAAATAAGCCAGGTCTTCTTAGACGAACTCCACGAGCTCAACAGAAAATGACGACAAAAAATCACTGGAAAGCTAGGTGTTTCTGGTATAGAACGTGATAGATAATCAAAGACCGATGGCTAAGTTTATTATTAGCTTCGTAAAATGAGAGCAGTTAAAGGAACGGGGATGGTTGCGGGTTCTACTCCCGCTGGCAGCAAAAAGTCAGTTATTGTCAGTTATTATCAGTTATTCTAGTTTCATATTCATTGTTCGTGTTAATTAGGAATTAAATGTTTATCGCAATTTTAGGCTGCATCTTTAAATACTTAGAATGATATAGAAAAAAAAAACATTTCCCATGTGCCTTTCCTTGGTACCCTTTTTTTTTTTTTTGGCCGCTAACGCTAGAAATCAAGCACCTCGGTTCCGGTTATAATAGCCGCAGGTTTATAGGGTGTCCCATTTAACGTTAGCCCAACTGTTTAAAGAAAAAAAATATTTCAAGAACACAGCTCAAGATACGATTTTAAGACCAACGGTGATCAGTCGTCAGGCCTGTGACGACGGAACGCCGTAAGTCTTAAAATCGTATTTTGCTCCGTGATTGTGAAATATGTTTTGCAGCGAAGCTGTCTCTGGCTAGGATCCCGAGATTTCTTCGGGACGTAACGCCGACAGTAAACTATCATCAACAATGGCTCATACCCCCAAATGCAATGACTCATACCCCCGTAAGGCAGGGGCTGCAAGCATTCAGCAAAGTGAAGCGAACAGTGCATACATTCTTTGGAATCACGCATGCAACATACAAAACAGCATACGTTTCAATAAAAAACAAGCTCAAAACAAGCATCCGAACCACATAACTGATAATAAGGCGCTCCTCCGCCTACATGCAACGCGAAGCACGTAGTGCTCCCCGCATATGTTTCCCGGTAAAGATGACTGTTACGCAAGCTGCCGATGCGACGGTAATTGAATAGCATACGAAGCAGGGAGTGGCGTAACTGCACTTTCGTATGTCAAAGAAGAACCCGCCTAGCAACTGATTTATGTTGTGACAGTTCTATGGGAAGGCCGCGTATAGTAAGGATTCCTGAAGAGCAGCGTGCATACGAGGCGCGGCGAACTTCTCTCTGGCCCACTTTTTGGAGGTGCACGAAGTAGCGGCGCAAGCCAAATCGCAGGCCGTCGAAACGTCTAAGGCTAATAATTATGTAAAGTGCATGTGAATGTCGCCACGTGAATAATTTCAACCCACGGCGCAATGGGTTATCGTTCTAGTTGTCGTTCACAGCGTGGATTGGAGACCATTTTGCTATGCGAAGAGCTTGGCTAAGATTAGCAGCCACACACGTGTGCGTGCGTGTGTGTGCGCGCGTGCGTAGCAGTTGTTTCTAGGTCGCAACCTCTCAATACGCTTTTTTGTATCTGGAACCTAGTTGTACAGCTGCGACGAGCTGCATGCATAACGCAACAACTTTACATGGCTTAATAACGGCGCAACAAGGAAGACGAACAGACGAAAGAACACACGAACACAAGCGCCGACTCACAACTAAGGTTTATTCCACATCACAGAGCAGATTTATACACACACGTGGCCACACACAACGCAACCATGTGTGTGTATAATCTGCTCTGTGATGTGGAATAAACTTTAGTTGTGAGTCGGCGCTTGCATGTGTTCGTGTGTTCTTTCGTCTGTTCGTCTTCCTTGTTGCGCCGTTCTGAAGCCATGCATCCGTACCAACTCGCCCAATTGTCAGTGCTACGCAACAACTTTAGCTTTCATTCTTCCCGGATTATTGAATTTAATTAGTGTTGCAAACATTTCTCTCTTCGTGACCACCATCCTACAATTAATAAAATTTGCCCTGCTGACTGCATACATGTTGCAACATCTGAAGCAACATCTTTAGCTTGCAATATTCACGGCTTAATGAATTAAATTAGCGCTGCAAGCATTTATCTGCTCGTGACCGTCATTCTGCAATGCATAGAATTGCAGTAGTATTTCTACTCTTCGCTTAGTATGGGCGTATGGGCGTATTTGCGTCACTTTGCGTATTGCTGCATGACTCATAGCGTTTCTACAGAGATAGCAGCAAACTTACCAATTGCGAATACACTGTGAAAAGCCTATTTGTGGCGAATGACGCAAGTCTTAGGACAGTCACATCTAGGAAGTTTACCAGTGAGATAGTATATTGAGTGACCACACTTCCTCGTTCGCAGTAAACACAAGTTTGTAGGTACCTACAATGGCAGCTGCTCTACCAATTCACTTGCTTCTGTGCAGTCTCTAAAATGGAACCACTTTGTCACAGGTCACTGGCATAAGCCTAAAATCATGGCAAGATATTCCCGCGGATGCTGCACTTGCTGAACTCATACGGCTCTCCTACGTCTATCGGTTGCACGCCCTCTTCAGGATCACTACGAGCCACGACGACTCCGATACCTACTTTGAAATAGACAGGTGGACTTCCTTCAAACGACGGCTTCCCAACATCGGCGATGACAGTGAAAATAAAGCGTTTCTCGAATCCGTGCTGAAAGCCATCGCAGGTAAGGACGTCAATGCCACGGTGATCAAAGAATGCTTGGATCTCGATGATAGCATCGGGCTTAAGGAAACGCGTGGTCACAGTTCCCTGCCAGTCCCAATTTCAGATGACGATTGCACCGAGTTTCCGCCTACGAAATGGGTTACGCTGGTCAATGCTGTAGGTGACGCACCAATGTTGCCCGCCAACACTACTGTCATCGGGAGAGAATTCAAAGGTGCGTGCAGCGATATCACGTCCGTTTTTCTCCACGACGCAATGCCTGTAAAGGACGTGTACCCGTTGGCACTGGTGGCGGTCAACATCCTGAAGCTCGACTACATGCTCGCATCAGGTTCGAAGCTCGAACCGGAACTGGTGCAGAAGGTTTGCCACCAGGACACCATGGCGGTGTTCAAACGCCTCTGGCTACCGTCCTTGACCAAGGTATTGTCCATCTCGTCGGAGACCGCCTTGACCGTGGACAGCTACTTCTCGGCCTTTAAGACTGCGATCGAGCAGCATATCGCCGAGGACCTCAAATGGATGAGCGAGGATGACCGGAAAAGCTTCGTGTTGAAGTCGAAGGAGTTGCAGATGTCCATGTTCAGCAACAGCTCCCTGTCTGAGCAAGAAATTGGCGACAGCCGCTTCAACCCGAGTTTCGGTATGCGCGAGAACGACTGGGTCTTCAACAAGGTGACCGTGCTGAAGAGGCTGAAGCTAGCCGATGACGCCGACCACGACGCGGACGCGGTGCGAGACGACGACGAGTACGTGGACACCGTCGAGGTCGAGCTGGCTGTCGACCCCGCCGCTGGCAAGATCATGGTGCCGCACATGTTCGCCGTGCCGCCGATGTTTTTTGACGATCTGCCGGGCGCCAGCTACGCCAACATCGCACTGCTTGGTGTCCAGATGGCGCGCAAAGCGCTGGGCCTACTCATCGGCACGCAGGCCGCCGGGTCCTCGTGGTCGAACGAGACAGCGACCGCTTACGGCGCGCTACGAAAGTGCTACGCCGACCAGTCGGCCGCATTTCACGCGCCGCTGGAAACTGAACAACAGTTTGACGAGGCGGTCGCGGCAGCCGTGGCCATCAGGCTGGCCTATCGATACAAGCCGTTGATTGGAGAGGGCAGCTCGGTAGATGACGCCAAACTTTCATCAGAGGAGCTCTTCTTCAAGCGGGCTTGCCTTTCCCTCTGCGCTGGCGGGAAGCCGCGACAGGACTTCAACTCCTTGGAGAAGGACGTCGCATCTGCTGCTTGCACGCTTGCCGCGTCCAGCATGCCGGAGTTCCACAAGACGTTCGGTTGCCGCGATGATGACCCTATGGTGGCACCGAAGCTGTGCGCGTTTTAGATTTGATTGACTTGTCCGCTGACGAACACGCCACTTGGCCAGACGATCTGGCATACCCGTGACTCTCATGGGTGTCTTGTTTTCGTACGTGCTTATCGCCTCTGAGAGAGCGACAAACCTTTTCGCTGATCTGTTCTTCATTGTTTCTTTTCCTTTATATCATTCTTTGCGCGAAGCCCCATTATCATTTACACAAGGTTGTCTGACATTGTGTGAATGCACGACTTCCGAATCTAATACTGACGTTAGTCGTACGGTGGTGATTCTACGCGCGACTTCATGTAGATGATTGTGTTTTGTTAAAAGGTTTGTATTAGGAGTGAATTAGATCTCTGTGAATAGGCCAGTTATAAAAGCGGTAATGCATGTAAAAAGAGATTTTACAAATTCCTGTAGCAGTGTAAAAAGGAAACCACCCAGTCAAGCTGGTAATCTCAGTAGCTTTTTGTGGCTCCTTCCTTGTGTACGTTTCGATCAAAGAGAATATGTTCAATATTGTTAGCTCTACTGTATATCTGCTTTGTTTAATAAGGATAACCTGATGGTGCAAGGAAGCACGACTAGTGAGAGCAGCTTCCTGTAGTATGTATTGGCTTTCTGAAGGAACACTGTATATGCTCCTTCCTGTTCCTTCCTGCTCACAAGCAGCATTTCTTAGTCGCCACCAATTTCTTTCCCATAGAACAATCGATAAGTATGCACTGCGATACAGTGCCTATAACTTGCAGTACAAAAAAAAAAACGAATATTCATTGGAGCATACCGCCTCTATGGTGTTTAAATATTAAATAACTATTACTAACAAGTGCGTCAAGAAACGTTCCACATTCCGTTGTTCACCACTACACCGTGGCTTTTTCACGCTTAATACCATCGCTGCCCAAACAAAGCATTGCCTAGTAAAGAACTCTAAGTGATCGGCGAATAGAATCAGTCTCACGGCAACGTCACACCCTTCAAGTACCTTTGTCCAGCGAAGTGGCTCGCCTGGGGCTGGCAACTTCACGTTTAACAGCGGAGCTGTTTAAGCCGGCCGTTAGTCCGTCCGTCGCGGACAAAAAATGTGGACCGATCCTGGCGGTAGCGCAGAAAGGGGTCCACGCGCAATGGCACATACCCCTGTGAACTAGCGAAGCTGAACCAAAGTCTAGCTAAGCATGGTTTGGACTACTTAAACTTATTAGCTATTGATTGGGCTAATCGATAATCGATCAATTATCAATAAATTCCGGAAATTCTAGGGACGATTTGGTAGCGCTTTGCCTAGCCCATATACGTGGCCAATACCTTGCGATAGCCAATCGATAGCCAATCAATAGCTAATCAATAATCGATCAATAATTCCGGAAAATGCTGGGGATGACTTGGAAGTGCGTAGCCTAGCCCAAAAGACAACACTAGCTATAGGTGCCCATCAGCTCCGCTGTCTCTCTAGCATTGCGCCTCCAGTGCAAGGTACACTAATTTTTTTTTCATCCCAACGTCGTGGAAAAACGGACGGTAATCTAAACCATAGCTGTTTTTGTAGCTCAAGACATGGCTCGTACCACAGCTTCCCGGAATGAATGAATGAATGAATGAATGAATGAATGAATGAATGAACCTTTATTCCCTGAAAAAAAAATCATGAGCCATTCCACTCTATGAAGGTGGATGACCAGCGAAGCTGTTACAGCAAACAAATAAGAGGCGACAAAGAGAGAGAGCAAGGAGGCGAAACGCATGGAGGTTCAACGAACGTACGAACACATTTATTGTCCTGATCGGTGGTCATCGTGACGATAAGTACGCACACACACGTAAGACGGACATACCCCCATAAACGCGGCCTCCCCATTACGACGACAGAAAATTGAAATTCTACGCTGGAATGATGAGCGGCAACGGAGCCAGCTGTGGGAGAAGACGACGGCGCATTACGCGTGATCTTCGGAGGTTGGCGATACAATGCTGGCGGGTCAGTAATTTTTTTTTATTGCGATAGAATGACACTCAAAAGCAGAGCCGGTTCCGTATGACGTCGAAGAGCCGAACGCTGCGAGTGAAAGGGCGCGAGGGGCGCGTCACGGGGAGAGAACGCACGGCGAACACGCTTAACGTCTCTTTTCTCCTTTACAATCACCGTGCAAATCTTCGAAGGCGACGAACGGCGATCAGAGGCTACAGTCACCAACGCCGCACGCATTTTGAGCTAACGCGGGCAAAACGCCGATGGCGTCGACAACAGGCGGCCGTACTTCGTATGACAGTCGGCTTCGCCCTTTTTTTTTTTTTTAGTCGAGAGCAAAGTCGTGCATCGGCAACAAAGAAGGGCGTGAACGCGCAACAAAGGCTGCAGCCAACTACTGCACGTATACGGACACGATATTTGAAAAACGAAAACGCTGAAAATGAATTCCGTGCACCGAAATAACTTGCGATAGCGACATACATGAGGTTCCGTATAGATAAAACTTCACGCGCGCTTCACGGAGAGCTTCAGTGTGTGTGATTGCACCGAAATAGTCATTTAGCTCATTTTTGTGCCGATGGCTTTATTTTTGGCGTTTTTGTGAGCGCGTGCCTCGCCGCCCGACCCGCGGGAGTTGGAGGTGTGACGTCACGACACCCGCGTCGGATAGCCAGCCGGCCGGCCGCGGTCATTAGAAGCGCGTCGACGCCGCCATCGCGAGCATGCATTCGAGTTTTGGTTCCTCTACCAGCGATGAGTACACGTCTGAAGACGAGGATCATTCCAACTTGGCAAGAAATATTACCGCTTACGGTTAGGAGCCTTCCGCGTCAAGCGATGAAGAACACCAGGCGGCCGTGTAAGTGCCGGTCAGGTTTTAGCGAACCGTAGCGCGAAGATTTCGCTCTGCACCAGACACTTGTGCAAGAATTATTTGTCATTTCCTCTGTAAACTTTCTTTTTCAAGAGCGCACGCAAGCGAGGCAGCTGCGGGGTACTTCAGCACTGCGTGGATGATTGAATAGTAGTTTATGTCGTCGTCGTGAGCAGCTGCTGTGAGGAATCAGTACCTCCGAGACTCTCACGTCCACTTCGCCTGCCGCCCGACAGATGGCAGCACCTGTATGGCGTTCTGCCCAGTTTTTTCTGCTTTTAGCCTGTGGAGAAGCAGAGCTGTGTGTGTGTCTTATCTTGTGAGTCGCGCTCGCTAGCCTTGTATTGTTTTACTATGCTTTGCCAATATTTTTAAAGACATTACTGCCTTCGTGCCCAGCCTCGGGCATCTCGCCCCAGCCTCGCCCTCACAATGCTCAAGAAGGCTGCAAGTGAACGAAAACCGTACCGACATCTTCTCGCCTCCTCTTTTCCAACGCGCCGCTGATCATTTCTGCCTTGCGTTTTCGTGAGAAGACCGATGGAACAGCGTCAGGCTTTAAGCATTGCATTTTGAGCGGCATGCCGAGGCTTTCAGCACAGCTGGGCTGGTCACATAATCATCGTCGACGAAGTGGTCCGCGCAAATGAAGTCATTTTGTAGAGGTCTCCAGGCTGTGCGTGATGACTGACAGGCAGGTATCCAAAGTTTACGCACCTTCTCGTCTCTGGGAAACGTGTGCGACGGCGTGTCACGACCGACGACGCTGTTATAACAGCAATGTCTGGGCATTTCCTTCCGTCGCGACGAACGCGTCAATACCGAGCGACGACAGCGGGAAGGCGCATGTAAGACGAACCACCTGCGTGGAGCGCCGACGGGGATAATGTTTCGGACGGACCACGTGCAAAGATAACTGAAAGGGGTTAAACAAACACTGCAAGGGACCGACACCCCCTGAAACACTGCGACGGCTGTGGCCGACCTTGGCCGCGCGCGCGCGCGGGGGTGTGTGTTATGACGTCAAATTTCAGCTTCTGCCGGCGGCCGCTTGGAGGCAAGGTGCCACAGAAAATCGCAAAAAAAAAAAAGATGTTTCGAGTTTTTTTTTTTTCAGAGCAGCTTGTTGTATTCGTCATTTTAAACAGTTCAACTTTTGTTCCGACGCAAAAAACCACCCGCCAACTTTTGTGTCCGTATCCCTTTAAATCTGCCGCTCAACATTTCGCAGCATGAATGGAGCACAGCGCGTGCGCGAAAACTCAGTTGCATTTCGGACATCTGATCACACAGAAACAGGGCAGAAGGCGGTAACGGTTTCGTATTCGTGCGCTTTCGCTGAGGCAACGTGCGGCGCTCCGCCGAAAGCGCCATCTCATTTCTCGAGAACGAACTGCTGTTTCGTATTCGTGCGCTTTCGCTGAGGCAACGTGTGGCGCTCCGCCGAAAGCGCCATCTCATTTCTCGAGAACAAACTGCTCCCCGAAAAGGGTCAATACAATAAAATTTTCTGGCAACTTTACTACGTCGTTGAACACCATTTTAGCAGGTTTTGTAAAGCATGCGTAAGGATCTGCTATATTAAGGCGAAAGCCTTTAATGGCTCATACTCGCGGCGTCCGCCGTCCGTGTCCTGGAACGGTGCCAGCTGTGGCCTCTCCCCCTCACACTCTCTCAGCAATCACGTGATGGCACAGCTGCGCGCGTGGCAACGCTCCTTCGTCAGACGTCTGGTTGCAGCAGTCGAGTTAGTCGGATGGCTCCCAAGCGCGGCCCGGTGATGATTCCACGGCAAGCGGTTCGAAGAAGCGCCCCAAAGGATGTCGATTCCCCCGATACCAAACGCCAGACGAAGAATGAGCGAATGCGCATGCGGCGGTAGTCAGTCGAATGGGCACAGGCTTTCGCCGAACACACTTTGGAATTTACAAAGTGTCCAATTTTATAGCCTACACAGCGCTTTTGTGACGCTGTACGGCAGCACGGGGTCTGGCTTTGATACCTGCATTAGCCTTCACGGCAACGACACAATGGGCACCTTTACGCGGTAATGGGCGTATTTGGACAGTTGGACTGACATACGAACGTGGTTTTAAAAAGTTGGTGATGCTGGACAGGAGCCCGTCAGTGAGAGCAGCGTAGTTAAACAGTGATTTTAAGCAAGGAGGGACACGCACAGTAATCTACAGTGTCGTAAGGAAGAAATACTCTCAGCTTCCTATCCAGCATACACGACATGTACTCGCTCCCTAATGGCTTTCCTTTTTCGAATCGTTACACGCGGCGGAGAAGAACTTCTGTAAAGTGCGCTGAACGAAAAATATGCACTGTAAATTCTCGCAACTTACGCTACTCCAAAAATAAAAGAAAAAAGCGCACTGACCAGGATTTAAACCTTAGGCATCAAAGACGCTTAGGTAGCACAGTAAAATCCTTTATTGAATTTCGTTCATTCATAAAAGCGGGCGACAGGCGATTCAATAAAAATGCGACATTCAACGTTGTCGTGGACGATTGCAGTTCGTCAGTTTCACGAGTAATACGCTCGTTGCCGAAAAACAGCGCAGCCTGCAATAACTTCTAAGCAGTGCGCGCATAGAAACACAATGACGGCAATGTCACAGCACTTAAGCACATGTCTAGAAAATCGGCACAATCCGAGCCACCGCAGGCACATGGTAATGGGTCAGAAACGCTTATACAACGCATGCAAGTATGCTAAAGTGCTCTTTTCCAGCATTTCCGTAATCAAACAAACACGACTTCGTAAAATTTCTGGCTATTCACAAATATCACGCATATTTTTGCCACTTTAGCTTTCATAAAAAGAACACCCCGTTCACCTCAATGTACAATGAAGCCTTTAAGCGATAAGCTCAAATGTTAATCGGCGAGTGCAACAAAGTATTTCGACAGATACACTTAGATCCGCTAGCTTATTTCGAACCCCGATTGTCCAGGCTCGGTCACCAACTGATGCTATTCTCAACTGGCGGTCATGCGGTGGGCTAATGCAACCATCGGTCCTCGCATTGTATTAGTTTTGTAATATATACAAATATGTCAGTGTTTAACTTCTTGACAGTGTCAGAAGAAGCATGCATGCTGCATGTAAAAAAGAAACGTAGAATGGCTCAATATACCAGACTCTCCAGCAACTGCAAAGATAAAAGCGACATCTCTTTCGCATATCTTCCACACTTCTCATCGTTTCGCTAGCACATCGCAGGTAGCAGTTTCTGCTCGGTTTCGTCACTACTCAGTTTTCCGGTCTTTCCGGGCACGCTTTCGAATAAACGAGAAAGACCGCCACAGTTGCACCAGAGCAGTAGGTGAAGTATGGGAGCCGTCCTTTGAAGATTGCACGCCTTCTGCTGACACTTCAGGGTGTCGTGAAGGCGATGGCTGCGCTGTTACTCCAGACGCCTCTGACGGAATACACAGTTCACCACTCTCCGATGGTCTTCCGAGCAAGTCCTTAGGCAAAGTGTCTTTTGCCGGCGATTCGGGATGCGGTCCCACACGTCTG
Organism: Dermacentor silvarum; assembly: GCF_013339745.2. Lineage (NCBI taxonomy): Eukaryota > Metazoa > Arthropoda > Arachnida > Ixodida > Ixodidae > Dermacentor > Dermacentor silvarum. The sequence continues at coordinate 89,884,214 of NC_051162.1, forward strand.
CTTTGCGAGGAGCACTGATTTTCTGAAGGTTTCCCAAGCCCACTTCCTTCCTCACTCACGACAGCATCTGCAAGTGGTGGTGGTGTGGACGACGACGAACGGTCCGCTCGACTACAATATTTCCTGGAAGATGACGGCATCCCTCCAGTCGTGACAAAACCAGGTGTAGTCGGAGGATTTCTTGAACGGTTCCGTTTGACTCGTTTGAGATGGCGATTTTTCAACGTACGGCACAATATCGCCGTTTGCTGCAGCGGCCTGAGGCTCCACTTGGCTCAAATCTAGTGGTTCTCGATGTGCGCTGCCAAATCCTCGAGGAAAACCGCCACGCGATTGTTTTGCCGCAACATTGACGACATCTTGCGGGGAGTTGCGTCGCTGGGAACGTGCAGAATATCGTGACGTAGGGGTGTTGATCGGCGACTGAATCATGCGAGATTTCAGCGAGCGATTGAAGTGCGCTTGCTGCGCGAAGGTGTGGCCGTGCTGGGCAAAAAAGTGTTTATTTTGTCCAGAGTTGCCGTCTCGTTGCGGTGAACTTTGAACTTTTCCCTGTACGGCTTGTGCTTCCTCAGATCTACCGTGGGCGTCCTGCGAGTGACCCTGGGTTTGCTCCGACGCGGCATTAACTTCTTTGGCCATCTGCAGGGAATAATTGAGTTGTTGCGAGAACGTTTGAATGAGTCTAGCGAAGAACTCTACAATCGAAGCAAAGCTATGCCACAGTTCGTCGACACTGCGCACTTGCAGCGCAGTCCAAGATGATGGGGTCTGAGAGTTTGGAACCTCTTGTGCAGAGCTGTCCATTGCATGCTGAAAATGCTCTGCTTGCTGATAAAAGGTCTTGACTTCTTCAAGAACTGTCTGGACTTGCTGAGGGAAATTCTCGACCAGTAGCGAGAACTGTTGTACTTGTTTCAAGAAGGAGCGAACTTCTCGTATGAGGCTATCGACTTTCGAATGGCTTAGCGGCGCAGATCGCAAGCTGCTTGGTTGTTGCGGTGGCGACAATGTTTGCGGCCCAAAACGCTCACTTCTTTGAGTGCCACATGGCAGGCCGTCTAAAGACGAAAGAACTTGCTGGTTCCCGTTGTATTCATTTGGGCATCCTTGTACCAGGCTATGCAGCTGCAACTCTATTCCATGCTGATCAGCTAGTGCAAAAGACAACATTGGTCTTCTTGAAGCAACGATCAGTCTGATAAACTGAAGAATGTTACGTAGAAGCACTGGATCGTCAAGAGAACTCCAAGTAAACGTGTTAGTCATAGTCATATCCATGGAATACGACGGCAAAACGCGTAGCAGCGACGCGCCCACAACAGTCTTCCACGGTTTCTCTGCCCCCTGACGAGTTGGTATTGAGGTAGAACTGGGGAAATTTGAGTTCTCGCTCGGAATTTTAGACGACGATGGTTTAGAAGAAGCGGGTGAAATGGACACGTTTTGCGATGATGTTAAATTCAAAGTACGCACCGATTTCTGGCAACTCTGCGAGTGCACTTCGCTCGTCGCTTCAGTCGAGTGACGTGGCCCTGAATGCCTTGCTTCTGTGCACAGCGCCGTTGGCTCGGACGGGCCGGTGTAAGGGTCTTCCAGATCTCGAAGTCCATCTCCGCAACCGCCTTCAGGCTTTTCCTCTGCGATGGTGTTGTCGACGTTGCTTGAATGTTTTGAATCTTCTGTCCTCTCAGCCGTTGCGTCACTATACGCTAAAGCAATGTCTCGCCCTTCTATCGCCTCACCTGTAAGCATCGAATTCTGGGGTCGCAGCTTTATAGTGGTGTCTGCTTGCAGACTTGCCTCGAGGAACAGGCCATCCTGGGAACAGTCTTGGCCCTGAATATTGCCGTTTGGTGTCTTTTTGCCGGCCTTCAGTGGTGAGACTTGATGCTCGCTTGTGACAGGCATTTCCTCGACACTCGGTTCAGGGCGGGGATGCTTGGCCGTCGCTGCAGCGTTCGTGGACTTCGGTTGGGATAGATGGAAGCTGCGTCGGTCCTGTTTCTTCACGTACAGGAGCTTTGGAGCCTCGTGAGGCGTGCTGCGAAATGCACTCTGCTTGCTGTGCTGACTGTCGCCATCTTCGGTGCCAGAAGCTCTTCCAGACGTTGGCTCACTTTTGCTAGGTGCGTTGCCCATGGCTGAAAATGCAAGGCGGCAGGTGGATTGCTCTAACCTGTGTGATCACTCATTCATGCGAGCATAGAATATACTAGGCCAACGCCTCCTGGTTGCGTGACGTATTAGATTACCGATGTCACTGCCATCTTGCGGGAAAAGTTCGTCGCATCACGCTGCGCTTCATATTTTATACAAAAATGTGTTGTTTCCTTTCTTAGCACTTGTTCAAATACATGTGCGTAGCACAATAGAGCAACTGCAGCACGCATGTGCACTTGGTTGGTTGGTTGGCTGGTTATCAGGTATCCGGCTAAGATTATTGCTTAGCACGAGCACGACTCCAGCTTCTTTGGAGTCGCGCTTGTCACTGCGTATGGTAATTCAGTACACGTCATTTAGGAGCAACGACCCTAAAACTGACAACACTTTCAATTATCGCGAAAATGCTTCGTGTAAGACTGTTGGTTCAGAGTGATGAACGAAGGAGCAGATAATTGCAAGCATAACCTAAGAACACATATTGATCCGTCCTGACAGCATTGTGCGTTGCGTTTTTTTTTCTTTTTTAACGATAACAAGCATGCATTTAGCTTTGAGCGCAGGGGATCAGACCACCACTTCCGCATTGCATTGATAACAGATTGCATATGCTGGGGCAAAATCTACTACGCACTTCGTGAGCAGTATGCCTGCGAAGAAAGCAATTGTGCGCGAACCCGAGCTTCATGTTGCAAAGGCGAGAAACAAGTCGGTAGAACTCCGCGGCTTATTTAGCTTCATCGCAAATCAATCCAAAAGCGGACTCATATCAAGCTTTGACAGCATGCGAAGTGCTCTTAGAAAGAACAAAATGGAGAAAGCTTCTGCAAGAGAGGTTTATTACGGGACACTAAAGAGACAAAAAAAAAAGGTTGAGGTGTGTTAGCAAATTACCCTTGTAAAATCCAAGAAGGTTACTCTCACCGTGCCATGGCGCTTCACAAGCCAGAAAGGACAACGCCACCTCGAAGTTCCCGGACCAGCTCGCTGTGACAGTCATAGATACTGGAGGCGTCGGCTCTAGCTCAGTTTAGCCTTTATCGGTAAAGATAAAGTCAAATATATAGATTTCGGGGTTCTTCAAGGACAGCATACGACGCGTTAGCAGCCTGCGCCACAAATGCACTGGGTATGTGCTGCTCTTCTTTGGACCTATCGCCAATTTGGGTCACTCAGGATGTGTCACTCAGAGTGTGGCAAGCGTGGGAACCGTTCTCGGCGTTCGCAGGCACCAGCGCCAATCACAATTTGTGACTGATGGGCTAAACTTAGAGCACGCCGGGGTAGCTGCGCGCTGAAGGCAATATAAAGCGATGCTATAGGCTTTTAAGTCTGTGGGTGATTAAGTGCTAATGACTGACTAGATCACCGTACGGCACACACCCATTTTAATGAGGAGCATTACATAGCACGCTCTCAGCAAGGTCCCGCAAGGTTATTTTTAATTCTCGGTTCACCTTAAAAAGAAATCAATTTTCCGCTTACAAATCCGGCAAAATAATGCAACAATCGTTAACTAGACCTGATGATGTGTATTGCATCCAAACATTATTAAAATGTATGCCGCTGTTAAAGAATATTTAAAATAAAACTCAATTTCTTTGTTTTGTCAGGAGCGTGAAGTGACAAGCTGAATAAGGAGTTGAAAATGACCAATCTGTATTGACACGTGTACTTATCATTTTTTTCTGGGACTGCATTTCACCCGCTAACAACCCACTGTTGTCGCTCAGCACAGAACGCGCCGGTATTGTTTGGAACTTAGTCGAATGTTATCGTTGCTTCAATCTGTCGTGTATGTTCTCGCCGAACCTTGAGCGATCAGATTGTATGTGCGACACGAATTGTGTTGTCCTTTTTGTAAAGCACGCCGGCACCACTGATTACGCTGGAACCTTCGAAAAGTAATGTATAAAAGCCAATGCGCTTGACCCGCTGATCAAATTTTGACGATCACCGACTGTGCTCACCGCTATCGTTGAGCTATGAATGTCACTTGCTTTTAGGGGCACAAGTTCGCACAATAAACAGTTAGTTTCGTCATTCACAGTTTTGATACTGTGTTCTTGACCATCACTACAACGTGACCATACCATAATTTGGAGTACCAGGGTCCTCCGAGCACGAAAGTCGCATCACCCGTTTAGAGTCCGAAGCTCCGTCGCGTTCATATGCTAGAGGCGCAGCTACCGGGCAATTGGTGCTCCCCTAGGAGCGGAGGAGCGCGCTGATTGGAGCAATGATGGGACACCAGGCGTGCCGCTCGCCACTCTTCAATATGTTTTACACAAAAGCTTTTTTTTTTAAGCGTGAAAGAAGCCCGCGAATACACGCAAAATTACCGCGCGACTGGCCGCTCGAGGAACTTTGCGTGTATTCTCGGGCTTCTTTCAAGCTCGGAAAAATACTTTTATGTAGCACCCCTTGAGCGACAGGAAGCTGTATGGGGAGTTTTTCATGTCGCTCTACAGTTTTCTCACTGACACTTCTCATCTAATTATAACAATTGAGAAGTTGATTATATTAATAGGCGGAATTCAAAAAAGTAATCTGAGTATCTCCAAGCGACGGCAAACAACATTACCTTGGTTCTGTCCAGCCACGTGGCATTTGCATATTTTAAATCTTGGTACATGATAGTTGGGACACCCTGCATAGGTGAATCGTGCACCAAGAAATTAAGTCTTGGCTCCGTGACTGAAATCGACACTGCTGGCCTCCTGATTTTGCGCTCGGAGATGTCGCACACGCAACACTACGTTGTCAGCTTACACTACATTATATAAACACAAAATCTGCACCTTGGGTATTGTTTACATTCAAAGGGTTACCTCAAAATTAAATAGTGCAGTCTACATAATAATGACAACTGGTCTTATGAGCAACTAGCTACATTGTAAATCACACCTAATCGAGGATGAATTCTTAATAGTTATCATTCTTTCAAAGGCAGTTCTTGCCAGTTCTATAAATCTTAATGGGGAAACCCGATATAGACCACAGCAATATAGCTTACTGAAATAGTACCTTGCAGCATTCTGGAAGGCAAGCACAACAAGCAACGGTAGATATCACATCAACACCGCAAGCTGGGCCAGTTGGTTAGGATTCATCGTAAGGTTCGTAAGAGTGCAACACAAGACACGGACAATTGGAAGGAAAAAACGACAACACGGCGCTGGTTGCGCACTGGTTAAAAACTTAAAGCTTTATAAAGTTGAAAGTTTTTAACAACAACCAAACTTAAAACTTAAAACGTAGTGGCGCTGGTTGTCAGCGTCGTGTCGTTTTTTTTTCTTCCTATTGTCTGTGTCTTTTGTTGCGCTGTTACGAGCCTTACGATGAAGCAACGGCAGATATGACAGACAAGATTTCCGTCCTGCCTTTAAATTATGATAAACCATGCACTCCACTTGCTACAGCTCCAATTAATCGAGACTCTATAATATGCGTTGCGTTTGATTAAAAAAGAAAGGCACCATACTAAACTTTTCAAAACTCGCAGCTGCTAGCGCATGTAAGGCTGAATTGCCAAAAAAAAAAATGCCAGCAGACGAATAAAAAGAGAGAGAGAGAGAGAGAACGATTTTCTGAAAACCGAATTGGCGCTCCCGTTGCACTTGAGCAAGTGGAGGGGGCGACGACGAGACGGCGGACGCCTCACAATGAGCCTCATCTCGTCGGAAACACGCCACAGGTGGTCACGTGGTGCACACGTGATTGATTCACGCGCAAGCTGCGGCGCGTGGGCCAGATAGAGAACCATCTTCCCCTTTTTCGGATATATATATACACGGCGGTGCCACCGCTGCCGCATTGCCACATTCACCACACTCTTTTTTTTTCTGTTTACAGTTCATCCGCACGTTTATCGCTCTCCCAGCGTGCGCCTCTCTTCTATTTTTCGTCACCTTAACGTTGCCGGTTAGGGGGCCCGATTATACCGAGCTGCCCCGCTATCTCTGGGAATGTTCGACGCCGTCCTCATGTCCTTCCCTCCCCCCTTATCTCTCTCGCTCTCCCCTTTTGCTGTGCCACCCGTCCGGCAACCATCATCGATCTCTGCGCCTCCCACGCAAGAGTCCGATGAATCGCATTTCGGGGAGCGGCAGCAGCCTCCGTATAATGCGAAATAGCGGCGTGGTGGAGAAAACGTGCGTCAGAAGGCCGCTCTTAAGTTCCCGCCCAAAGTGGATATCAGTTTTCCGCAACAGCTTAATCACGGATGAAGAAGGGCGAGGGGAGAAACAGAATTTTTCGCACGAAGCGAAGTAGTGCTAGCTTGACGCTCGGACCCACACTGCATTGGTAATCATTACACTGACGTTCTTTGGTGTAATAGCGTTATTTCATTCACTTATTTGGCACATTGACCACAGAAAGCCTTGAACACCATTCCATATCAAGGAAAATTAGAAAAAGCTTGTTCGACATTATTTCCGGCCACGGAGAGTGCATTCGTAAAGAAAAGCTGTAAAATGTCACTTGAGCCACAAGATAACCAGTACAATAATTAAATCAGTAATTATAATTTGTCTGCTGAAGGATCCACTATCTCAATCTGGAGTTAGTGTTCCTTCTTTTTTCCCTCTGCGCGTGTGGTGACTTCAAAGCTGTGCGTAGTTTCGCAAGGCACATTTGCTCTTATTGTCTAAGATAGCAAGACCACAAAACAGATTCTATCCGGCTACAATGCGACATCTGATCGCCAGGGGGTCTCCGACGACTCGGGCATTTGTCGCTTCTCAAAAAAGAAAATGATAATATTCTCGAACCCTTCGCGGCTTTCTTATAAAGCATTGCATGAGCAATAGCAGACGCGCAGGTCCTGCATGGCCTTTATCACTATAAAATGATATGAAGTGTAGCCGCATGCAATACATCTGTGGTACCGATGACACACGTCAAGCCATTTAGTGAAGAAACCCTCCGGTACGAGAGGAACACTAATTATTCATTTTTAAGAAGTCTAACATGCGCACCCTAATTCATCCGACTACACGTATCTTGTTATTGTTGTTCGTGTGGTTATCATCTCTGAATGTCACGTAATCACTGAAAACTGATTCCAGGTGTAGATAAGGCATTGTAGTACCTGTGCACCATAGAGTAGGCGCCTCTATTTTAGAAGGCGGCAGAGGTCACGTGTGATAGTAGAGGTGAAATTCGTCATTAGGCCAGCACGCGATCTCTATCGCCACAGCGCTGTCGTTATCATCATATACTCGAAAGCATGACTTTATTTCCCCGCATCACACAAGTTATTGCCACTTAGAGGTCGCTTACACTTCGTATTTCTTGCATACAGATTTGTCACGTGTGCGGAAGAGCGTAAACGTTATTTGAAAATCTCCAAATATGATCGGCACAGGATAAAGGCTGTAGGAGATTAGTTTCTAGTTTCCCGGTGGTGCTCGTAGTGATGTCATCTTTTCATGTACAGTTAGTGTATGAAATCATCAGTAACAAAGATCTATAAAGTAAAATTTTAAGTGGAAAATCGGCACTTGAATAGCGTGAAACAACAGCGAATATGCTTCCAACCATTCCACCTGATCTCTCAGCGAAATTTAATCTGGAGAGAGAGGTAATTACTTCCTTTTATGGGAAAATGAGACAAGGGTCAAATGCCGGCGGTGAGTGTTTTCAGTGAAAAAATTATTTAACTATATTACTTGGACAGGCGGGCATTACCCGCACGATGCAACACAGTGTGATGTTAGTTTATCAACAAAGCTTAACTAATAAGCTTATTCTTTGTTATTATTAGTATTATTATTGGCATGGTAAGCAAATGATTGATTGATTGGTTGATTGACTGGGTAATTATCAATTTTAAAGCGCATGTCTCTATATTTGAACTGAAACTGAGCACTATTGCATGCCCCCCTTTAGCCGAAATCGCGTGCATAGCACTGTTTCAAGGAGTCAGACCTCAGAATCTGCGAGCGTCAGTATATATCGCTAAAGCTTTTGAGGACACACCTCTCGAATTTTAAGATGCCACTATGGCGCAGTCCCTGTGTAGCATTGTAAAATTGTAGTCGGTCACAAAGCATGGACAGCTGGGCTAGTTGGTTGTGAATAGCATTATGAAGCATCGTTCCAGCGCACAAATAAACACGGACGTGCAAAGAAAGGCAAAAAGAAGCCCGACGTTCTTGTTGTATTTCTCTGCTTGTACGCGGTTTGTTTGTGCTCGTCTCTCTTTCTCTCCCCCCCTTCCACTCTCTTTCTCTTTTTATCCCCCTACCCCTTCCCCCCCTGCAGGGTAGCCAACCGGAACTACATCTAGTAAACCTCCCTGCCTTTCTATGCATCCTTTCTCTCTCTCTCTCTCTTTATTTGTGCACTGGAACGATGTTTCATAATATACCGAGTCAGTCAGTCAGTCAGTCAATCAATCAATCAATCAATCAATCATAATACTGATAAAAAACATTAAGATTCATTGAAAACCTCAATTATTCCTTATGAGACTGTGCAAATAAAGTCTCGACTTGGCGAGGCTCATACGGGAAGGTGTCGAGGTTTACTAATTCTGGATCAATTGCGTGATTCAGTTACCACATTGGCTCATTTGAATGCACAGTTCAATATGGTACACGAGCGGTTTTTTTTGCATTCCGCCTCTATCAGAATGGGCTCGCTTAGCTACGATTGAGCCCGCAGCGCCTCGAGCTCAGCCGCACGACTGTATACAACACTATGCCAAATTAAAGGTGAGCAAATTGAGGATAGTCGTCACCTCAGCCTCTTACCATCATCATCAGCAGCAGCAGTGACAGCAGCCTATTTTTAGGTCCACTGGAGTACGAACGCCCCTCCAAGCGATCTCCAAGTTTACCCATGCCTTGCGCTAGCTGATTCCAACTTGCAGCGGGAAATTTCCTGATTTCATCACCCAGCCTAATTTTCCGCCGGCCTCGACTGCGCATCCCTTCATTTGACATCCATTCTGTAACTCTAACGGTCCACCGGTTGTGTGCCTGATGCATTACATGGCCTGCCCAGCTAGTTATTTTTTCGCTTAATGTCAACAAGAATATCGGCTATCCCCGTTTGCTTTCTGGTCCACACTGCTGTCTTCCTGTCTTTTACTGTCTCTTAACCTCTTATCACATTTGACAGCTCACTCTACTTCGACTTTTTTTTTAATGATATTGAGGTGTTCTCAGGAGACATCATCCATACTTTCAGGGGCCGCCAGCGATCAAACTTTGACCTCACATCCACATCATTCCGAGAGTACAGAGTTAGGCATTAAATTTTCGATGTACTTAGTCATTTGTGTTTTTCATGCTTAAGCATACATAACCTTGTTTTGATGCCACTTATACAGGTAATTGAAATATGTGACGGAGTGCAAGTAATGTTTCATGAAGCTTGCTAGAATGTGCGAACTTGAAAACATACTAGGCGTCTTACGACTAGCCTAAGCACCTCACACAGCATTCGACGCCACTCAATATCCGAACATGAGCTTAAAGTCGGAATTGTTGACTTCGCAGACCGAATTTCCATCAGTCGACAACGGGGGAAATTGAGGTCAAATTGAGGTTGAGGCTGATCTCTGGAGGTCGAAGGCTTGTGTGGCGGCTGCCTGCCTTTGAGCCACATACACCCGGCATGGCCAGGAATGGCCAGTGTTTCCCGTTCTTCTTGTAGCGTCAATGAGGTTACCGAAGAGCACGTCCACTCCACTTGATTGAGAGCTCCCTCCGTCGAAGTTCCAGCGAAAGGCAGTCGAGAGAAGGAACGTGAAAGAAAGGAGTACACCCTGGAATCTTCATTGGCATTCTGTATTTCAGCGCCTCTGCAACGCCGTCCCCACCTTGCCCCAACTCCCTTCCCTTTTGTGCGACACACCCGCTCACAATCTCTAGGCACCAGCCAACGGAAGGCACCAGATGGGTCCCCTAGGTGGCGCCTGCGTATCTCCCGCTTCCCTAACTTGGCACTGCTCTCGAAGGAAGAATGGGGAAGGGACGCATGAGAAAAAAATGGAGAGGGGGCGGGAGTTGCAATCCTATAAGAAGTGATAAGAGGGTGGGTGTTGCGTACACTTTTCCATTGGTGATCGCCGCGGCGGCTCAAACCGCGCGCGTTCTCATTGTCTCGTGCGGCCGGAGCGCACTCTCTTACAGCCCCAGTGCGTTTTCGTCTGCGGGAAAGAAAAAAGAAAGATGGCGACGGACGCGACTTCCGTGAGCAGACGAAAACTTTTCCAGAGCAGACGCTGCTGCAGCACGCCGGCAATGGCGAGCCTATCCGACTTTCCCGATTCGTTCATCGAGGAGATAAAAGTGAGTAGTGAATAGCGTGAAGCACCCCGTGTCACAGGTATATTGCTACGAATAACTTTGTTGTGAAGCTGTTAGGGGAACTGAGAGAAGTTCGAGCGACCTGTTGCTTTACAGTTGCCTCCCATCTCGCGGGTCTTCACACCAAAGCGCGGTACCCACCAAGCGAAACTAATTGTTCATTTTAGTTATTCAATTTTGACATTCCTGGAGATAGACAAAAGCTAGGCTATGTACCTGTACCACAGTTTGCACTGTGCCTGAACTTTGCTTGTTATCAAGCCTGTGTGTAAAAAAAATTGAACTTGAAGTTCGATGCGCTTAAAACAGGACCTTGAACACTTATCATTCGTTTGTGATGTTCTGCTACGGCACTGTAAATATTGAGCAAAATAGCTTAAAGTTATTTTGCTTTGCTTCTTTTTTCAGGTTGTTCTTGTTTCTCTAAAGCCTGTTCATACGAAACGTCGCTGATCTTGCGATTCTACCGATATTGCAGCCACTGCAAATCAATTTTGTGAGTTTGTAATATGCCATACATCGGCTTCCTCCTATAACGCTGTCATGAATGTGGACTCAAGCCTACTTTTATTCACTTTCAGCACTGCACATAAGATGACGCTTCAGTAAGAGAGTCGATTAATTCGATGTTCTCGATGCATCGAAACCCCCGCACAAGTCTGTAGCAATATGTTCAAAACACAAAAGTCTGATAGGTGTAACCCTATGTATATTTATCTTGACGTATTTATAACTAATTGAATAAACTACTTCATAAAAAAGACAATTCATAAATGTTAACAGCGTACTAATACTTTCTATCTATCAACGCTCCATTCGCATGCATAAACCATCCTTCACTGTGAAATCACTCGTAGCAGTGGTAACATCACGAGTGGCTGACATTTTGCTCTTACGAGTAATTTTCTATAGAGCAGAAACGTTTTCTGTGAATACGGGCTTTGAGTCTAAAAAAAGTGGATGTTCAAGCTTTCCTCATTCGTAAATGGCGTAACTGGCTTTGCCCCAGACAGAGTCACAAAGTCAGGTTATAAGCTGAACTTAACTTTTTCAACTTCAAGCCGTGCGCGACTCCACCCGAGCTGTCTTATAAATACCGCAAGTTACGTTTCTCGAAAGCAAGCAGCTGTTTCTCTGTTACTACGCTGTCTAATATTTTTGTTATTGATTTTACAAATTGTATGTTGTCATATGCCAGCATACATGGCATTCACACTGCCATTAGCTGAAAATATTGTCACGCGACAAAAGTGTCGGTTGCGGATTGATTTTGTGTCCACTATATGATTGATTAAACTTGCCTCAAGAACTCTACCTCTTCATAACTACAGAAGCTAAAATGTCAGTAGTGAACGTGTATTGTACTAACCATAAATGAAAATTTCTAGCAATTAATATAAGGGCACCCAAGTACCTTCTTCAGCTCCCATGACTTTGATGTCATTGTGGAAACCTCTACAAACGCTTTTAAAATATATTGCAATAACTCGTGTACTTCACTAATGTTTGCATCTATGTTGCGAACTTACCTTAGGAGGCCCCTGTATTTGGTACGTGCCCTATACATGTGTAAACCGCAACGAGGCTTTTCAAGTGCGTGTTGCGTTGGAAGATCACGGCTATTCTACAATGAGATGCTTATCGTGTTTCTTATCTATCTTACCCCCTTTCCCCCTCTCAAAGTGCGAGGTAGCTAACCGAGCACGTCAGCGATACCTCACTTCCTTTCCCTATTCACTTCTCTGTGTCTCTCTCTTTATCAAGTTACTTTGTCCGCAACCACCTCAACATATTTGTATCCATGATCAATATAGCCCTTTCTTTCTAGGCTTGGCACTTGCTCTGCCTGATGAATTTCGCGCCACGTTGTTGCAAAACCCCATAAAATTATCTACCGAATGCATAATTCCTGTCACTCTAAATTTATGCTATTGCTTTAACGAGGCAAAAATAACCCAACGAAAATTTCAAAGCTAATGTTGAATTCCAATGGCAGATCGCGAGCGCTCGGCCAGATCACGAACGGAGCGCGTCGCTCCGACTCGGATCGCTTTTACCAGCTCGCACCAAATTTGCGAATGGAATGCATGCGCTCCCGTGGGGGCACTTAGTACACGGAAATGAATTGAGAGGGCGCTGAACTAGAGGTAAAATAGAGAGGAGAACAACAACTTGGTGGCGCAGCCCACCACACCGCTTCACAAAGGAGATGCTTATAGCATCCATCCATTCATGTGCATCGTCCCAGCATTCTCTGGGTTTGTTTTCCTTTTGGTATTTCGCGCGAGCATCGCACGTGTCGGCGCGCTTGTACCACCTTGGGCTGTACGGTACCTCGTCGTTCGAATATCGCCGAACGACATCCTCGACGAACCCAATCACTTTAGGCCTCTTTGCAGGCAGGCGAAACATCACATCAAACGCCCGTTGACACACAGCAGCGTCACATTCACTGTCGGTGTCGGTAGAATCATCACTGGACTTGGAACTTGTGTCCGAGTCGGAGCTGTCACTATCTAGTAGCATGAACAAAAGCGCACGGCGCGTCACAGCATACATGCGGTCCATGTTTTCCATGTCTACTGCCCGCGACCGGAAACAGGCGACCATGACAGGAAGCAGAGGCGGGTGAAGGAAATACGTCACGCGGACTTCCGGTGAAATCTGCCGATTTCGGCGGAGCAGATATTTTTGCTCCACAGAGCGATCCGGAATCGGCGGCTGGTCCCAATCTGTCATTGGAACACACAACTCACGCTCCCATTCTGCCATTGGAATAGACTTGCTCCACACAGAGCAGAAATACTTGATCTGGATCTAGCATTGGAATTCAACATAAGCTATCTTTGCCTCCTCCTCCGACTTTCCCGCAGCAGCTACTGTTGCTGGCTACTGTCTTGCTGAATAGCAAACCTGGGCCACGGGCATGTGCCTGAATAGACAAATTTCGGCACTGAGCACGTGCCGCTAGATTTGTGCCACTGGGTAAGCGCCCACTCTTGGCAAATATTCAACAACAATGAATGTTCCATCATGACACACTAGCTATGAAGACTTGAATCCATTTAGATATGTGTCATATCTCTCTGTGCAGATACCTTACATCAACATACGCTCTCGTGATTATCTGTCTTTGGCACAGTACCTTTTTCCTAAGCATTATGAACGAACTGGCCCAATAACAAGCTGTATTGATCATTCTTCCCTCGACAAGCGAACTGCATCTACGTACTCGTGACGTAGACGGCTAACAGATACAGGCCACGAGTCTTTTCTCGTGTCATGTACTACTGCTGCTGCCTCGCTAGCTCAAACAAACTCTGCGTCATTTACATTCCGACATTGCGTTGGATCGGCGAGTTCCTGCTTCTTTTTTATTTCTGCCCCCATTTACAGACATATTTATTCATTTTTTGCCAAGCTTTGTTTATGGGACTGCAGTGCGAGGTCAATTGATTCAATGGGCTTAGCGTCACCAAAGAAATACGACAGCCTCGGCCGTTGGGCAGCGCTGGCCAACACTCCTAGGATATACTCCTGGCTAACACTCAGTATTTGTTGAAAAAAAAGCAGCGAAGAGATCGATACGACCGTATCCGTTACAGGCATAGGTAGCAGTATAAGGTATATACAGAATTTTTGAGGAAGATAAAAAAAAAGATTACGGATATGCATATAAAAATTATAGAATGAAAAGTATGTATGCACAATAACGATTGTATTGTATTGTAGAGCATACCTGGTTAACTCAAAGAGGCTAGATGACTATTTGCCACCGCCCCGTTTCAAAGGGGATGCCAATAAATCATCATCACCATTATCATCAGGGCTAATCTAGACCACGTACATAAACAGCGAAAGGAGCAGAAGACTGGTCACCGCAGTATCTACACTGGTGAAGCACGGAACGCGTAATGTGGAAGCCGTGCTTTCGGTACGCACCTGTGAGAAGTTATGATTTCGTCTACTTTCATTTACCTTTGCATCGTTACTTCTACATTTCAATTAAACATAGCCGTTAACTTCCCCTAAGCTTTATCTGGCTTCATTGTCTGATTTGTTCGTATTGTTGCGACAAACGAAAAATCGAGCCCCTCGGATCCCCCATATTCCTATCGCCCATCCTATAATAGAGGGTTTAGGATAAATCTGGTCACCTGCAATTCTTTAGTGGGCGCTCGAAGCACGACACACGAATGATTTGCACATTAAGCCCACATCGGAATGCAGCCGCCGAAGCGGGGACTCCAACCCTTACAGACATTATTATAGACTTTCGGTTGTGCTTCTATTGCTTTTATATTGGCTTCAATAGAAAGTCTGTTGAAGTTAAATTGAATAGCGTGCATTATTTTGCAAAAGGAACTCGCGACCTCGTGCTCAGCAACAGCAGAAAGCCGTACCATCGCGGAACCACGGCGTGTTTGTGTAGAAACCGATATGTTTTTTGTTGTTATTGTTGTTCTTTTTAATCGTTGAAGTTACTTATTTGTTGGTTCAAGACAATATACAGCATTGTTTATGAGGACATGGATTGCGGAAGACATGGGTGCCGAAATGGACCATGCTACCCTGAAAGCGACAGCGACAATACAATTTTCGCCGAGGTATGATCATAGAGATAGCAGAACTATTAAGAAAATGTCGAACACTACAGGTGTTCTAAACGGTATATATATATATATATATATATATTATTCAGTAAGACCACATAAAGGACTTCATGGATATGAACCAAGTTTGAGCAATGAATGGTGAGGAGCACACTCCGCACAATAGTATATAGGGCGGAAAATGCACTTGACAAATGAACTGAACCTTTCTGTACATCAGTAAGCAAGAAATTCTTCAGCAACGTTATAATAATTGATTGTGAAGGTGCGCTCCAATGTCTGTAGCATGGTAGGCTGCCCATTTATTAAACTGTGAATTTGCGAACGTAGCATTCGCTGACCATAGTTGGTGCTTGAGCTTTGTTTTATTGTGAAATTACGTCTGAAATTGTATGCGCTGTCTCAAACATAGGCCTCGGCCTTCAAGCATAGGCCTTCTGCTCGTCAGAAGGATTTATCACATTATTTAAATATTACACTCACAGATTTTCCTCCGTCCGTCCATTCGAGGCATTGTGTAATAGCCAGGAAAGAACCGAGTACGCAATCTAATTTCTCGCTCTAACGTGGGACAGTGTTACATACAATGTCCAATCCCACGCGAAACCCGATATATGTCACGACCTTCTCCTGCATGGCAGCACCTATGCCCTTCTTCCCTAATATCGCTGTCAATTAGCGACAGCATTCCGCGCTGCCAGTGGAAGGCGAGATTCTTGAGGAGCGCAGGGAAGCCACCAGCTGTATCCCAGGCAACTGCTTCCCGTCTTGTAAGAGGTTGTCCCCTTTCTGGGAGTCGAGCGACTACGACCACGACACGCTGACGTCAATGCTTAATTCTGTGACGGCAGTGAAGACGACTTGGACTGGGGCGTAAGTGTAAGGTTGCAGCAGCTCAGGCCCAAACGGCGAAACAAACTCGATCATCGACGAGTCGAAGTTCGCACTTGCGCAGATCGAGGGCAGCCAGAAGGATTGACTATAACGGTTTAACCTAGATTAACCCGTTATCGCTCAGGACAGCATGACAGGCAAATGGACAGGCAATAAAAGAAAAATACTTGCTGAGTTTTGGCTTAAAGCACGAAATTTATGGTTAAGATGTCTTCGTGCAGCACTGAATGAGCAGCAGTAAGCGTCATCTATTCGATTATAGCAGAAGCAGTGGATAAGGAAGGGGCTTGGCTCTCGACTCGCTCTTGTTTTCTTTTTTTTAACAACGCGGTGGCTGTGTTTTGGAAGCATGCACTTAAGAAAGGATTGTAAGACCCAATATGCCCACCACTACTTTATAATATACGCACTTAATACTTCTCTTGTGTAGCGAATTCTGCAACACATGGATGTTTGAGGTCCCCCGCACATTTCCTCCCTAAAGTTTTCCATATGAAGGTGAAGTTTTGGGCCTTTCTTCTGTGCTTTTTTTGTAATGGCCTTTCTTCTGTGCTTTTTTTGTAATGAAGAAACAGTTCCCCACTTCTATTTTGCAGTCGCTTTACTGATGAAAGAAAGGAAATCTTGGAACTGCCACTTCGGAGACTTTGCCTGAACTTAAGCAACCCTGTTGTTCTTTAATTTGGGGCCTCGACTCTGGAATTCAGCTTGAGATGCCCGTCCAAGAATTACTCATTGAGTCCGACCGAAAGCTCTGTTAAATTTTTATCTCTTTTATTTCTTGTCTTTCTGCACTTTTCCATTAAGTGTTATTGATATTGGTATTCCTTTCATTTTAGTACGTGATTTTGCCTTTCTACAGCATTTACTCTATCATTTCGTTTTATAACTTGGCATGAATTCTTGGCCAAATTCCCATGTGGGTATGAGCCACAATTTCGCTAAACAACTATGCTCAAACTCGTAAAAAAGATGTAAAATTCCAGGCTGCCGTGGTATCACACAGGTTATACAAGGAAGTGCAATTCACTCTTCTGGTTTACATCTGTTTTGAATACCAAAAATATTGTTTAAGAGATTACCGCGAAAGAAATATTTTTCCGTATCTTATTCTCGGTGTATTTTGCAAATTTCGATGAGGAGAAGGAATATAATTTAAGAAGTACAGGTACTCGGAGTTATGGACAAAAGACGTTGCTTCAGAAGAGAAGCTATAAATATTCTAAAAGAAAGCACATTTGTCTATGCTGGAGTTCCAGGTAAACAGAATACAGTACCTGACATATCTCTCCCTGCAGCCATAAAAAATACTGTTCAAAAAGCCTTGGCGAAGGCGATGAATCAGTTGCTGGTGAACCTTGGTGAAAGCATCACACAGGCTCTTTCGTTACAAATGAATATGCTAATGCCAGCTACTGGTCTATGCTTTGTAGCAAATCAGCTCATAGGTTCGGGACAACAGTCTGGCTGTGGAAAGAGGGAAACAACTATCTCTGGAGATGGTACAACACCTAATAGTTCTCCTTCCTCTCACTACGCTTCTGACAACCAGACTATATACAAGATTCTGAAATGAAAGACGCAGAACAGAACGCTCGGGCTCGAAAAAGAGCTATGTCGACTTTCAGTGAGAGTTATTCCCCATTTCCGCCATTCGAAGTCTAAGAAATGACAGTCGAAGTTAACTTTGAAGGATAGTGTATCAAAGAAATCCCTTTCGACTGCAGCACCTTCTTCATCATAGGATCGTTGAAGATGCTTCAGTGGAACTGCCGTTCAATATTATCAGCTTCTGTATATTTGTTTTCTCTTACTAACCAACTTAATCCAGATATATAATAACATTACTGAAAACTTGGTTGACAACCGAGAAATATTTCCATTTAAAATTTTACTGATGATTTCGACTAGACCACCCTACAACAAGGGGTGGACTAATTATATTTTTTCTGCCAAAATGTCATAAAGCTAGAATTTTATTTGGACTGATGGATCCTGAGTGCAAAATTATGGATATAGAACTCATTTTTCGTGGATGTTGTCCACTTTATATTCTTAACACTTATTTTCCTTCCGGTGTGCAGGACACTTGCACACCGGAAGGCAAGTGTCGGCACACATTACTCCCACAGCTAGTGTTCTAGCTAGCTGTGGGAGTAATGTTTTACTTACTGGGGATTTCAATTCACATCATGTTTCATGGAGTTTAAAGACATATTTATGCGATAACCGTTTGTGGAATTGGTCATTAGACAATAACCTTTCTTGTGTAAATTCTGGATCAACTAAATTTGTGCGTGGCCGACATCAGTCTCCAATCGATCTCACATTTTCTAGTCGCAATCTCTCTGCGTCTTCGGGGTCGACTGTTCACTGTGCCTCTAATAGTGATCACCTTCCTGTATTCTTTGAAATAGGCCGCTCTATAACAAAAGCCTATGACTAAGTTCGAACTTTTGTGAACTACAATACCTTTAAGAAGTCCTTGCGGTCTCTGATTTTGTCCCTTTCTGAGGCAAAAAGACGACCATTTGTTCTGCCCTCGTAAAGTCTAGCAAACAGTCGGAATTCGCAGTTCGATCTAATAACGGTTACTACTACCGCTCTTGGTGGACTACACTTGAAAAACTTGGAAAAGACTTGAAAAAGAGGGATACCAGCGAATACATAAGGAGCCGTATACAAGAAAAAGGCGTTATACACGGACGGACGCTGGACATTCAACTGTACTTTATTGGAATGTACATTGCCGCACAAAAAACTTGGTAAAATACCGACTGTTCACGCAATTATAAAAGAAGGAAAGAAGCCTGGAAAAAGTCATGTATCCAGTGTCCAAATAATCCGAGTGATTATAAATTATACAGAGCTATATTTAAACATAGAATTTCTAAAGCAAAAGACAACTACGATTGCAAACATTTCCATTATCTTTCAAAATCTAAAAAGAAGCGTGCACTTTCCAATTTTCTTCGCAGCAGAAAATTACTTTGACGTCTGAGTAACGTTGACTCGATAATTTTTCATGGAGAAGATATAACGCAGATGTTAGAAGAAATCGCAAGGGGTTTAGAAAGTCGGTTCGCTTCCTTGTTATCCCCATGTACCAAGTTACGAATCCGGTCAGATGATTTTACTGAGATCACTATGTTGTAACTAGCTATGGCAGTGGAAAGTATGCCACGTTCCGCTCTGGGTGCTGACGGAGCAACCACAAAAATTTTTAAAAGGTTATTCAAAGATTCCCCAGATGACCTTTTAGACGAAGTAAACTATTCTACTCAATTTTTGTGAATACCTTCCAATTGAAAGCTCGCTAAAATTATTCCGGTTCTTAAAAATAAAGGTCACAGATTCACGCTTGATAATATTCGACCAATTGCTCTAGCTTCTAATTTAGTTAAATTAATAGAAAGGATCCTGAATGTTCGTCTTACGAAATTAGTAGAGGGCAAATATGCACTCAGCCCTTCCCAATATCGCTTTAGATGAGGTTGTTCCATTTGGCGCGCTCAGGTGGACTTGCAAAGCCGAATAAAACTAGCACGACTCTACAGACAAATGGAGCTCTAGTAAATTTAGATATATCAAAAGCTTATGACAGTGCAGAGCGCGAAGTTTTATTGAATCGATTACCAATCTTGATTTCACAAAATATATAATAAAATGGTTTAGTGAGTTTCTAACTGACATATAATTTTATAACTCTCTGAAAATATTTTCTTCAAATTGACATCCACACTTGCATGGGTTTCCACAAGAAGCTCTCACTTATCCTTTATTGTTTAATATATTGCTAAGCTATATACCTTGTCATAATGGCATATACACATATGTATACGCAGATGACATAGCGTTTTTTGCATCAGATAAGGACATCCACTCTTTATATGGCCACGGCCGCTGGATAAAAAAAAAAGGTGCTGCCTGCCGCGTGCATCGAAAACGGTGTGATCCGCCGCGGCGCCACAGGCCGGGGGCTGTTGTCTGGCATCGGCATAGCAATTGCGTCAGGAACGCGCTTGGAACGCCGTCGCGCGTGCAAGCCGACGCGTTCCATCCCCCTCAGCTAGCGCCGTTCGGCACAGCCAAGCGGCCGACAATGCAACTACGGCCGTCACGTTCGCTCCCATAGCAGCGCGCCCGACACGGCAGGCCGCACCTTTTTTTTTTTTTTATCCAGCGGCCGTGATATGGCTGATTGCAAATATACCTGTGCGCATGATATTACTGGTTACAGAATATTTGCCTCTCCCTTAACGCGAGAAAATGCTCAATTATAATTTTTCCTTTAGTGGATTCAATGCATATACACCTTACCTACCACCTGCAGAATGTACCTCAAGTGTATTCGGCAAAATACCTGGACATACTATATGATAACCAGCTTAGTTGGCGGATGCACATTGAATCTATAAATACAAAAGGAGTGCGGGTGGTTGGAAGGCTAAGAAGGCTTTGTAACTGTCGATCGGGTATGAAGAGGGACGCTCTTGTGAGGATTTATATAATGTACGTATGGCGGATCTTGTAATTTGGATGTGTTCTATATTAAGGTGCGCCGTCATATAAATTATACCGCCTTAATTTTTCTTGTGGAACGTGAAGCTTTATGCCTGTGCCTTGGTTTACCAAAGTTCGTTGCCAACAATGTATTATACCTATATGCACGTTTACCGTCTCCTTTGTGTATGTTTTGGTTATTAACCGTCCAAACATTCTTAAATATGTATGATTCCCCTATAAAATTATAAATCATTTTTATTTCGCCACCTGTATTATCTTTTTCTATATTACTGGCCTCGGTTTCACACTCGTCAGGTCGTCTTCGTACAGCCACTTGTTGGTCGCTTAGATGTACAATTATGTAAGATCCCTTCTATTGGCAGTAAGAGTGAGAATCTTCAAATTCTCTCTCTTACTGAAGGTGTTTCGCGTTTCGCGTTACTGAAGGTGTTTCGCGTTGTCTGAATCTTCAGATTCAGACAACGCGAAACACCTTTCTTACAATATCAATATATTTATTGGGCTATTACACAATTACTTATTGGAGCTAAAAATATGCACGACATTAAATGTAGACATAACTTGTACGACACGCATGCATGAATTACATACATGGCATGACATGCATGATTTTCTCACATGCATGCGTGACATGAACGGCATGACATGACAAGAGTGGCATACATGAATGACATAACGAATGACATGTAATGATATATTAGAGACGAATGGCATACAAGCGTGACATCATATACATTACATAAATGACATTGCATGCCATCACATGCATTACATGCATGCATGACATAACATGAATGATGTCATGACATGCACGACCTCGATCACATACTTAGTGGCCCAAGCTATCAATGCGTGACATGATATGAATGACGTGACATGAATACCATGATAAGAATGCATGCAATGTCATTCATGCATGTCATGAATGCATATTCTTTTGCACTGTGACATTTTTCACTGCAGCATGGTCCAAAGGGAGTCTGAAAGCTTTAGGCGCATTTCTGCCGTCGGGGTTGCCACAATGTTCCGTATTAAGTCCAAGGGTGATATATCTTAATCTTGTCATAACAAGTTATGAATGCATGTTATTCTTGTCATGTCATGTTATGTATGCGATACATGTTATGTCATTCATGCATGTCATATATATCCTGGTATGATACTGTAAAGAAATGAGCATGCCAAGCAGTCATGTCATGCCTGCCTATCGCCCACCATCATAAGGCATCGCGACGGTGTAAGAAGATAGATAGATAGATAGATAGATAGATAGATAGATAGATAGATAGATAGATAGATAGATAGATAGATAGATAGATAGATAGATAGATAGATAGATAGATAGATAGATAGATAGATAGATAGATAGATAGATAGATAGATAGATAGATAGATAGATAGATAGATAGATAGATAGATAGATAGATAGATAGATAGATAGATAGACGTTCCAAATTCGGCTCCTGCATGCGCGAATAGTGGCTTTACCTCATAGCGTTGGAACAAAATGGCAGAAGTATGCGCTACTCTACAGCCTGCTGTAGCCAAGGTAAGGAGTCTAAAGAAGGCCTTTATATAAACGTTGACTTGCATGTAGGCTCCTTAGCCAAGCAACCATCAAGCGTGATCTGTCACGCAGCGCACCCAGGATCTCTGCCAGGGGGGTTGACAGCTTGCCAATACCATCTAAACAGCACTAATTTCGATTCCTTCACGAGAAATTGTAACAAGAAAATGCGCTTTTTGTGAGTGTGCAGACGATTGCGCGTTTTACATCTTCGTTGCAGTACTCAAATGCGTAAGGAAAAAAAAGGTGTTAAACAAAAGGGGGGTTAAGTCGGCCTCAGGGGGGGGGGGGTTCAACCCCCGAATCCCCCCCCCCCTCCCCGTCGGTGCGCCACTGACTAATGGGCCACTCGAGCGCACAACCACCTTTAGAAAAATTCATCTCCAGTATTGAATAACTTATTATGCTGCAGAATAAATTTAGAAGTTTATTGCACTGGAGCACTTGTAATTGAGTATGCTAATTACTGAGGCTTCTCTAGTTTGCGGTCGTTCTGGCAGAGCTGAAAAGTCTCTTCTCCATTTGTGCCTTGCGTTGCTGCCTCTGTCATGACTACATTTTCGGCCTTTCTCTTTCTGGACTCAAACGTATGTAATAATTCTTCAAAGTAGCAGTGTGACGCAAAGTGTTCGTAACGTTTTGGCTGGAATAAACGTTTTCTAAAGGCTTGTATACCCATAAGTAACTACAAGTATTTGAAAGGAGGATGACTTTCTGGCTGGTGAGTCAAATTATAATAGCGCACTGAGGAGAAGCCACCACTGTTCAGAAGAGAGAGCTACACCTGCTTGAGCGTACAAGGTAAATAAATGACACCACAAAAATAGCGCGACATTTTGAATGATTTCAAACATGACCATGCGTGTTTTTAAACAGCGCGTGGGCTCCTGCTGGAAGCACACCGGTTCTTAGCGAGGCCAGAAGTCGGATACTCTGTGCCTCAAGATGAACGGTGTACTTTCTGACGTGAAATGGCAACATGTGCAACTGACAAATGCTCCCTTCGCTCCATGGACCGCGTGTTACGGCGCTGCTGTTGGCACGTGAGCTTCCAGTGCTGCTTGTCTACGGATCATCGTCCCTAGTAACCAGCAGCTTCAAAGACATTCGCTAACACACTGCACAGTTTATAAAATTGAATGGAATGCAGCAAACGGCAATTTCCGGACTTCACTAAAGAAGGTCAAGAAAAAGATTACTGTTTCTGAGAGTCTATGAATCATCATTATAATGCACTGCATTTGAAAGAGAACATGCTTAGCCGAAGTGAGAACGAGAGGAAATGCAGCAGCATACCCTGTAATGTAACTAACAAAATTGGAACAAAACGGGGTGCACCGCTTCTGGAGGTGGTCCCCACAGGGGCGTCTGTGTCAGCAGGAGTTGGGTGCGTTTCGACACCACGGACCCGAGCACATGGCGGTCGTACACTAGCTCCCACGCTTAGTTGTGCGTGGCTTAACCGCTTCCGGGGGAAAGTTGATCCGGGATGTTGAGCCGATGCCGAGTGCTTGGCTCTTTAAGGTCCCTTGGCGGAGGCAACACACCTATTTCCCTGGATTGACCTTTCCGGGGCAAGCGACAGGTTATCTTCTTCTATCCACCTCTCCGGTATTTCGCTTTCCTGTCATCTGTCCTGTAATCTTTTTTTTTTCTGGTATTGTTTGTCCTACTTTCTGGTGACGAAAGTCAACTCTGTGGAACCAGTCTCACTTGGCTGGAATTCGTGGTTATAGCCAGGTATGGGCAAAACTAGTTTGCAAACGTATCATGATACAGATACAAAATACTAAGGCGATAAGTGTTTCAGATACAGATACACGATACTAGCAAATTAATTCAGATACGATTCCTGGCACTTATGCCTTAAGATACTTCGATACGTTAGTTAATTTCTCACTGTGGCTTCACTGCAGGTGCTTTTGCAAGAATAGGGGTGTCATTTGCGAATTTCGTATCTTCCACCAGAAGATCGTTCCTTTCAGATTTCCTGTACTAACACGTAGGGATATTTTTTTTTCAAATTTGAACGAAGTAATCATCGTCAGCCTATTTTTATGTCCACGGAAGGACGAAGGCCTCTCCCACTGATCTCCAGTTACCCCTGTCTTGAGGTAGCTGATTCCAAGTTGTGGCTGTAAATTTCGTCATTTCATCGCGCCACCGAATTCTCCACCGTCTTCCACTGCGCTTCCCTTCCATTGCACCCACACACACACACACACGCGGTATATGCAGACATTCCTTGACCGTGCCGACTGCTAATGTCATTGTACTTCTGCACGTGATAATACTTGTTCATGTAAACAATGTTCTTACTCGTTGAGCAAATATGTGCGTGGTTGACCGATATATGTTTTTTTTTCTGTATTGGACCAAGTCCTAACTAGCCTATAGGCTATTGGTCCACCTATTTTTATGCGCATTTCTTGAATTGTTTAAATAAAGCTGATTTTTGATTGATTGATTGATTGATTGATTGACTTGTGGTATTCGCAGAGCAAGATATCGCTTAAGGAGGCACCGGTCGAAGCGGAAACCCCGGAAGCTTCGGAAACGGACACTCCAGTCGAGAGTAATGGCGCCCCGGACCCGAAGGAAAACTCCGCCGTGGTCTTCTCCCTGCGCAACCAAGTCGGGGGCTTGGTCAGGGCTCTGAGAGTGTTTAAGGTGTGCTTCGTCGGGAATTGCATTAGATGTTGAGGAGGAAACGTCGTAATCGACCTCAGATTTGCGCGAATAAGCCCTACATACATAGGAAACCGATCGGATGTGCTCTGAAAAGAAGCTTTGCAGTTGAATAAAAGGTTGTTCTGGCCACTGGGTTGAGTGCGGAACGTACGCCTTTTCGGGACCGTCCCTCTGAATTCGTTCTGGTGCCAGAACCACGATTTGATAATGTGGCATGCCGTAGTGGGGTACTCCGGATTAATTCTGACCACCAGGGAATCTTTAACGTGCCCCCAATGCAAGGAACACAGGCGTTCTTACATTTCGCCCTCGTCGAAATTCGGCCGTCGCGGCCGGGATTTGATCCCGCGACCTTGTGCTTAGCAGCGCAACACCACACCGCTAAGCCGCCGCGGTGGGTAAGTCGTTCTATAGTGAGCTAACAAGGAGGCCAGTGGGTGAATAAGAGAAAAAAAAAACAGGAAAAATTGAGGCACTATATTTTAGTAATAACCATACGAACTTAACAGATAATGAATCCTCTGGAAGCGTAGAAGAGCTAGAAGACAAAAAATAAACACATTTAATTTTTTTTCTATGCTTTTCTGGTCCTCTTGTCTGGAGCTTCATACAGCAGATGTACTGTTCTTCATTTGAGTGATTACGCGGATGAAAAAAAACTGAAACGGATCATACTGCTCAGTACCCGTGTCCTGTCCGTGCTGTTGCTCTTGCGTCCCCGTCCCACGTGCACTCAAGATCCAGTCAACGCGCACCTTGTCACCGATTGCACCGCAGGAAAAGAATGTCAACGTGCTGCATATCGAGTCTCGCAAGTCTCGCGTCAACCCGACACAGCACGAGATCTTCGTGGGCGTCGACTGCGACCAGGGCACCATGAACGACGTGGTGCACGCGCTCCAACACGAGGTGGACTGCATCCAGCTCAGGGAGTACTACTCCTCCAAGGGTCAGCTGCTGCTGCAGGACGGCTCGCGCGAGGGCTGCTGCGACACCCCGACACCGCCGTCACCCGCCGCCGTCCTGCGTGGCGGTCCCACCCTGGCACCCGGCGAGTCGCTCTGCGTCGACGACCTCCCCGGTGAGACGCTACGAATGCGCGCATGGTGCAATTTCAAGCATACGCTGAGAAACTAAAGGGGCAACCACATGCGCACAACATATAGAGCTTGCACCTGAATCCAAGGATGCAGCCTTCTCAGCTTGCTAGTTCCTAGAGAAGGCAGCCATGATGAGGTCAGTGCACCACATCATCAAGCGTACATCGTTTTGCTTTTATGCGGTGACTCTTTTTCCACCGGATTATCAGTGTTATTGATTTGTCAGTTAGCGCTTAGTGTCGCTTCATCGTGCTGTCATGTGTCTTGTTTATCGAGCTTCTCGACATGCTACTACCCTAAGACGGCAGCCGCGATGACGTCAATGCAATCCATCAATTTATGCGATGGCGACAAGCGAAGCGACTGGCGGGCCCTGTCCTGCGGTCGCATCGCAGTGTGGTGTAACCACATGGACGCGATAGTCCGAAATGAAGCAGCGACACATTCTTATTGTTACCCGATTAAGTAAAATTGTACGCTATTAGAAATATTCTGAACTAGCCGCGATGCAAACATCTTAACAAGGTTGTACTAGATACAGTTATAGTACGCCATCATCGCCAGTGAAAAAAGTGTTCCACGTAGCCAGTGTGAAATGTTGTGGCACCATCTGGTATATTCATAGGAATCAAACCCTCTCGCGGCTCTCGGTGGCGTCTCAGGCCTAACTGCGTCAAACCAAGAGAAAGAAAGGCAGAGAAAAAGAGGCAAGGAAAATGTAGGGAGGTTAACCATACGCACGTCCGGTTTGCTACACTGCCCTGGGGGAAGGGATAAATGGGTGAAAAAAGATAAGGAAGGGAAGAGAGAGAGAGAGCACTAGTCGCAAGCGCACTGGAAGTAGCACACCAAGTCTACAAACGGTCTCACGGACCGATTTCAAATACTGCAACATCGTCTTTGTTGCTTTCTGCGCCAGCGGCGTGCACGTCCATGGTCAAAGAATTTTTGGCTTCTGAAAACGGTCTTGAATCTAGCCGGTTTAATGCAGTATGGGTAGAACAGCGCAGGACGTCTTAACAATAACAAAGCACAGGACATGTCCAGTATTTTCTTTGTACCCGCAGGAGTCACACGTATGTGTCTTATACATTCCTATGCGGAACGAGCATGATTTCGGGAATGCAACCCCGACAAAGAGGTGACATAACAACGGTGCAATGCATCGGAGCGGGAAATTCGTAATGGCCGTTGCAGCTTTAACGAAGGATCAATTTTATGTATGTGACACTTCGGGGAACAATTATACTGGCAATATGTGTGCGTAAGTTGTGTTGCAGCGTCAGTTCTTGATATAGTGGGATAGGAACCACTCGGGTTCCTTCATGGGCCGGCGGGGCTTCCTCTTCGCCGAAGTCATTGCCAGTAATACCGGTATGTCTTGGAAGCCACTATAATATTATGTCATGTTCTTTGTCACGGACTTGATGGCGATCATTTCTTATCGCTTGTACCAACTGCTCGTGACTCCTCTGTCTTAAGGCAAACTGCCAATCCTGAAGGGCTGCCTTTGAGTCGCAAAACATCACACATTTGCGTAGTCATTCCTGTTGGACATGTTGCATGGCAGCACGCAAGGCAGAAAACTATGCCACCGCAGATATTCTTATATGCATTGATTTAAATTTCACTGTGACTAGCATAGCTGTAATGACAAAGGCTCATCTTCAAGCAAACAGCTGATCTTAACAATACGTACAAATCATTACCTTCGTTCTCAGCGCAAGATGAGACCGAGCGAAGTCTGATATCACCATTTATTTCTTGCTGTCCCGACTGAGCAGAATAAAAAGCGAGATCAGATCGAAGTTGGTCTCGACATGTTTCTCCTACGAGAGCTCCCTGGGCGTATGTCATAACATCCTCATGGGATGTTTGAACCTACGTGAATTTTTGTAGTAAACGCTACGCTTAATACACGACACGTACCCATGGGAAAAAAGAAAAAAAGACTAGAAGGGAGCGCCAAGTGACAGTTCTTAATCGCAGTCATACAAAAATGTAAAGGAAATGCTCATGGGAGTGAGGCCCTCACCATGCGATAGACAAGCGGCAATGTTCAGCCACCAAGTGCGCGGAGAGTATTGGTGAGAGTATAAAATGGAGAGCGGGTGACGAGGGCCGATCGTCATGAGGGCATCGCTATTCGCTGCCAGGTACTATACAATGCCCCGAAAGGTCCTGCACAACGTGGCAGGGCCTACTTCCCTAAGAGTCAACGTGGATATAGACTCCGTAGAGT
The DNA here is from genome assembly GCF_013339745.2 of Dermacentor silvarum. NCBI lineage: Eukaryota > Metazoa > Arthropoda > Arachnida > Ixodida > Ixodidae > Dermacentor > Dermacentor silvarum. Next base: position 89,912,335 of record NC_051162.1, read on the forward strand.
GCGAGAGGCGGCGTCGGAGGATGTTGCCTTGCGAAGTCTCGATGCTGGCGTCATGCTCCACCTAGTATTTGTCACTACCATCCATACACAGCAAATCGTTTAATAGGTCTTCGTTTTTATCGACACTGTTCCCGAAATCGAGACAGGAAGCATCCGGAGCAGCGAACGAGCAATCTATAGTATACTGCTGAGAACTGCTGCCCCTTTTGCTTCCTCCACTTTCTTGTCCTGTATTTCCCGTTCTCGCCAAAACGATGTCTAAACATGGCGGTCATGACGTGTTTCCGGCTCCCGCGATCGCTTCCGGAGCTTGCAGTACGACCTTCGAGATTGGCTTCTATCACTCCAAAGGAGCCATCGTTGTGAGGCGTAATTTGGACGAATATCACGACTAAAGCTGTCGCGAGCTACGTGTATCGGCCGCCACAGTTATCTGTATTTTGATAAGCTTGAGATAAACTCAACTAAATTAGAGTTTGCTTTTCGCATTTTCATACTGAAAGGTAGCGATAACCAAAACATCTGGAAAAGTTTTTTTTTTTTGCTCATTAGGCTTGAATGCAATGTGTAACGCGAGACGGGTTGCACGCATTGTTTAACGCTTGGGCGGGGGGGGGGGGGGGGGGGGTGGAGAGACTGCCACTTGAAGACTGCCAGTCTTTCTTTCCTCAGGCAATCTATTGTAGTTTCTTGAATAAGTTAAATCATATAATACTGATAACTGAAGACTAACTCCCTACTTCTGCTTCTTTTCCCGTAGAGTTCGCTGGTATGCCGTGGTTTCCGCGCAAGATTTCCGACTTGGACAAGACTTCCAACAAGGTGCTCATGTACGGAGCGGAATTAGACGCCGACCATCCGGTGAGCGACACATCTCGTTAAAGTGGAATTAAACGATGCGCCTAAAACTTCCATCGAATTCATTCGCGTCTCCCGAGTAGAGGTAAAATGTGGGCAAGTGAAAAAAATACTTGAAATTGCCGCACCATCGAAATATGGCAAAATTAAAATTGTCGATTCAATAGGAGATGGCTTCGAGACAAAAAATATAGTGTTAGTTTATTCCGTCTAATTCAACTGCTACAAGGATAAAGTGACCAGACAACAGCATCCCAACATGGGTTGCAAAGAAAGAACAATAAACACCTTCGTATGTACAAAACCAGGAACCTTTTAAGCCAATCCGGTTTTTGGAGTTCATACAAGTTGAACCATTGTGCTGATATTTTCGCGAAGTAACCCATGATTACCCTCAGGTCCAGGTCTCCATATCAAACTGACCTTCTCGACAACCAAATACTACGTAAGCCCAGAAGAATTATTTTCCTCTTCTTCTTCTTCTTCTTTATCGGGTTTTACGTGCCAAAACCGGTTCTGATTATGAGGCGCGCCGTATAGTGGAGGGCTCCGGATTAATTTTGACCACCTGGGGTGCTTTAACGCGCACTACAACGCAAGCACACGGGTGATTTTGCATTTCACCTCCATCAAAATGCGGCCGCCGCAGGCGGGATTCGATCCCGCGATCTCGTGCTCAGCAGCATTGTTAATTTAATAATGTCTTCGTCGTTATCTGCTGGTAAAAATCTAATACCGTGTAGTTGTCTCAAGGGACCTTCGGAAACTCAAGGCACCCACACAAGACAGCCAAGGATGAAAACACAACGCCACGCAGGAAATAAATAGGTGACAAAGTTCGAGCGTTTTCTGGCTAGAGTGCCATAGAGTGCCATAGCGCAAGGTAGTGCAGACGTGTGCGCCTGAAGTGAACATAGCAGATATACCACAAAGCACTTGATATACCATAGAACGCAAAGGCTAGAAAATATTTATTTATTTACAATGAAATAATTTTTATATTGTTCTCTTCACCAGAGAAATTTGTAACAGCTAGTTAGATATATTGTGCGTTCATGTCATATTTAGTCATTCGAGTCTGCTGCTATTCACCATCTGCCTCCTGAAGTGTGATGTGAAACGACATCACATCCATTTTTTTTCTGTGTCGCTCGTGCTGCAGGGCTTCAAGGACCCGGAATACAGGCAGAGACGGATGTTTTTTGCTGACGTTGCAATGCAATACAAATAGTAAGTGTGGTGGACCCCCGAATTTATTCTTGGGAAGCAGTTGTGAATAAAGCAACCTTGAAAAGCCATAAGTTTCCGAATACACTACAGCTTCCAGACATAGAAATCGTTTTTATGAACTGGTTTCCGACAGTTTACCCATAAAGAGTTCAGCAATAATCCTCGGTTGCCTTGTCTAAGGAGAACAGTGGCGCTTTTTTTTCGAACAAATACTGCGGCAAAGGTCTCACTCTGGGACATAACTACCGTTGACACTTATGACTCCTGCTCTTGCGCCATAAAATCCCAGATCATTATTTTATTAACATTTTCTGTGAATTTAGACTGGCATATCGGCACTGAACTTTTGGTGCGAAATAAAAATTTATTAATCATACAAAAGAGAGTTTGGCCTTCTTTACTTGAGTAATATTCAAACATTTTCCGTATCAAATTAGTTTTAAAGTAGTGCTTTTCAAGGATATTTTACCAGTCCTTATTTATTTAGTGTTGATCTTTGGTGTCCCCCCCCTCCACCCCCATTTTTTGAACAGAAGGAAAAAAAGCTACCGCTACAATTCGGATGGCGGTTTGGACACGCTAGTCAAAGTTCATGATGTGATTGCAGCGTAAAGTGCCGAAGTGCGGGAAGACACGTGCATGTTTAGAGGAAATGAGTGTGGTTAGCGGAAAAAAGAGCCCGCGCTTTTGAACCTGTGCACCTTAAATTGCAAGCTTTCGGACTCTCATTTTCGCCATTGATGTCATTTCAAAGTGTTGCTGCTGTTTTCTTGCACCTGCCGACATGCCCACGTGACTTGAATATCGTGTTCGATAATGCTCTTGCAATTTATTTTCCTATATAGTAATTTGGTCAATAAAGTTAATTTTTAGCGCCTATTGCTGTATTTCTTTCCACTAACCGCAAACCCATCTTGCTGCACTTCGGTGCTTTGCGCTGCATTCACGTCATGTACCGCTATGATAGATCGGGTGTTCAAAGCTGATTTGCGGAATTTTAAAAAATCGCCTGTGGCAGGTAGCATAATTTATACCGTTGTGCTGGGTTATTCGAAGAGGCGGACATTAGTAGCACGAGAAATCGAAACACATATTCAACTAATTAACAAAAATTGACTACTGAACTTCTTAGTTATTTACTTTACGACACATATTTCAATTTACGAATTGCAGCCGGTTTGCAAGACGCATTAACTTGAAATGAATTTCCAGGATGACACCAGTTTCGAGATAGTATTTCCCAAAGTGTGGGACGAAATACATGGGCGCTCAGGTTACTTTCGTGCATCAATGTATAAACAGCATTTTGTTAAGAAAAATAAGTGGAACCATAGCGGATTTTTGAGGAGATTTTGATGGTGCAAATCTCCAAACTGGTGCCATTCTGGAAATTAATTCCAAGTGAATACGCCTAACAAGCTCACCGGCTACAATTCGTAAATTACAATGTGTCTTAAGGTAATTACCTAAAGAAGTTAATTAGTTACTTTTTTGTTAATAAGTTGAATATGTGTTTAGATTTATCGTGCTACTAATGTCGGCCTCATCGAATAACCCAGCTCAACGATAAGAATTATGCTACCTGCCACAGGCGATTTTTAAAAATTCCGTAAAGCTTAATTTTGAACACCCGGTACTTCCCAAAGTGCGGGACGAAATAATGGGCATTCCAGTTACTTTTGTGTTTCAATGCAGAAAAGAGCGTTTTGTCAAAAAAAGTAAATGGAAGAACAGCGCATTTTTACAGCGAGTTTCATGCGGCATATGTTCGAACTGGTGTCATCTTGGAAATTAATTCCAAGTAGTATACATCGCCTTGCAAACTCACCAGCTACGATTCGTAAATTGCAATGTGGGCCGTAAAGTGATTATTTAAGAAGATAAATTAGTAATTTTTGGTAATCACTGGAATATGTGTTTCGATTTGTCGTGCGAGTAATGTCCACCTCAAAGAATAACCAAGTTTGTGCACCAGGATTAGGTTTTCTGCAACAGGCGACTTTGAAAAATTCCGTAAAACGTAAACTTGATCACCCCGTATATATACCCTTGTAAGGAGTTCATGTGGCCCGTTTTCCACTGTAATTGCCGGGGTAATTCCCTCGCGATGACGTAGGCTTTTCTTGCTCTACGCAATTACAGTGGTTCGCCGATACCACGGGTGGAGTATACCCTCGAAGAACGTACCACGTGGGGACGCGTGTTCCGGGAGCTCAGTCAACTCTACACGACCCACGCCTGTTCAGAGTTTCTGGAGAACTTTCGCCTACTCATAAAATACTGCGGTTACAGGTAAAGCTAAGCTGCCATTGCGGCCTCGACGGTCTTTCAGTTACAAGTTAATGGTCGAACCTATGTTTTCAGTTTTCCGTGCATGTTCTCTCGACGGTCAACAAGGCGTCGTTGCTTTTCGGGTTTCTTTGATTGCAGAGAGGACAACATACCACAACTGGATGATGTCAGTCAGTTTCTGAAATGTAAGTTTCAAAACTCTGTACTCGTAACAGGCGTCAAAATAAAGGATACAGTTTCGAGAAACCCGGAACACGTAAAATCCGCGTTCACCTCAAAAACAGTTCCAATCTCTTTCAGGCAACAGTTTTTCCTAATTATGTACAAGATCCTCACAGTGCACTCCACAATAGTATTCTTAATCCTTCATACTTCACATGTCATTGCATGTACGTTTTCCCCCCACTTAAAATAACTGCACGATGGTAAAAACCTTTGTTATATTTATTTATAATCATCATCCCCACTTTATCAACATTCAAAGGCAAAAAATGGGCCTTACTTATGGAGAGATGTATATGAAAACGAAACAAGTAGTCCAAACTTCAACTGATGTAAGAGGTAAGAAATTATGACAAAATCACTTTTCATGTACTTACGAGGTGCAAATATTCACTGTGCGAACATGTTCCTTTCGACAGAACTGCAAAAGTGAACATAATATACTATTAACTCGATCACGTAGCTACAAGGCGTATAAACCTCAAAAGTGTTTAGCTCGCATACAAAACAGCGAAGCAAGCAGAACGAAAACTTTGCAAGAGGGGTCTCTTATGGCTGATGTTTAGGTGGCTCGCAAACGCCCACTCATATGCTTCTTTATTAGGAAAATTATGGAACATTTATTAGCAAAGATAATGTAAAGGAAAATCAAAGTTGACGAAAAAAAAACAACTTTCCGCCGGTGAGAGCCGAACCCATAACTTCTGCTTTACGCGGAGATTGATAAGAGGAGCACGCAACACACAGCCTAACGAGTTAAGTACACAGTTTCAGTGGCACATGCTGCGATTTCGCACCGGCAAGTTCATCCGGCATCTTGAGGCACACGTGTCAAGCTCCTACCTTACATCCGCGTCCGAGGACGTAGGAACGCATGTGTCCTTCGCAACGCACATGGCCAAAAACAGACCTTGGCTGGACGCAACGGACTAAAGCAAACATTGATGCAACACGTCTGTTATCGTTGGAATTTTCCTGAAATCTTCGTGGCCTCCTTACTAGACGACGTCAGTGTATTTCAAATGCACCCTCAAACTGTCATATCACGTCCTGGCCAGCGCTCCATGGTTCCCTGTAGTGCATTGTACAGATGTTTTACAGTGATAGAGGAGCAAAAGTGAAGAGCGCGACATGCTCTTTACTTCTTTCTCTGTCCTTGCAGATAGAACAGGGTTTCAGCTGAGACCAGTGGCAGGTTACCTGTCGGCCCGTGACTTTCTGGCGGGCCTCGCATTTCGCGTGTTCCACTGCACGCAGTACATACGCCACAGCTCAGATCCATTCTACACGCCAGAGCCGTAAGTAGTTAGTTCTTTACGAACTCCTGTAACTCGTAACAATTTTGCTGGTGCTTATCGGCGATGCACAGAATGGTTACCACATGCTGTCAGACGTCGTTTCCTCACAGAAACAAATTTAGAGAATCTACATGTTCACAGACCACTTTTGCTTTTTCTGAGATTTCTCCCTTTGGCAATGCGAAATTTACTACGTGTTTCTGCGACGACTGTCTTAGGTCAATAAATATATGGGAGTCCAGACAATGTAATCATTTTGTTGACTAAGCTTCATGCGTGCCAATGGTTGTCGTTAAAATTGGTATCACAAATTACTAATCATTATTATCAATTAACAAGGTTTACACACTTACCAGTGCTATGTATTAGGTGAATAAATTGCCATAATACTTCATTATCAATAAATACTGATTTACAATAGCTAAGCAATTAATATCCCTCTTACCACCCACTTTCTTGCGGTTTGTTTTGATTCTAATTTCTTATGCAGAAATGAAAGTCGGGCATCGTGTCCTCAACAAAATAAGAACCAGCTCGATCTTTCTAAGAAATGCAACGGGGAATGGGGCCAGGCCAATTGGCGTTCTGTGGTAGTAAAAATCACAGCACGCAAGTGGAAAAGGACAAGAATAAAATTGTCACACCGGAACTGTTTTCAAACCACGCAGACCCATGTTCATTAATGAAGTCTTCAATACAGGAGAGCAATTGTTTTTGCAGGAAGCGAAGAATTCTCTTCATGTAAAAAATGCTTTTACGTAAAGAGGGTGAACTCTAATTTTTCTTTTTTTCATTCGTACCTTTCTGTAACTCCAGAGATTGCTGCCACGAGCTTCTGGGTCACTGCCCGATGCTGGCCGATGCGAACTTCGCACAATTCTCACAGGAAATGGGACTTGCCTCCCTCGGTGCTTCAGACGATGAGATCGACAAGCTCGCTACGGTGAAACGTTTAAGATTATTTTTTGTATTACACTTGCGTTCCTGTCTGCGCTGTTTCTATATCGAGACAAAGCTCTTATGCATAGCACATCTAAATGTGCGTTCACTAAGTTGCTTGAGTGCTTGAGGTTTAATAAACTATATGCATAAGTTTTCAGACTTGCTATAACAAGAATTACAAAGCGAAAGAACAACTGTTTTTTTTTTGTCTTTGATATCTCTCCTACATCCATTTGCTTATCTCTCATGCTGTTTGTTGGTAGCAAACCATTTGATTCTTATTTCGAGCAGGCCATCTTAATGTGACGGGCACCCGAGATCGCTAAACATCAAAGTTAATCTTATTTGCGTCACTGTGTCAACATACTGATCGAGAAAATAGTGTCTGCGTTGTACAGATCACCGTGGCTCAGTAAAAGAATTTGAAACCTTCTGCAGGAAGCGTTAATGTTCGAAGCCCTTCAAGCGTTTTATTCTATTTTGCTTTGTCAGGTCTTAACAGTTGTACTTGCTTTCGAACTGTCTCCATGGTGTTGACGGTTCCTTCTTAGATCTCCATAATTATAAGATGCAACTTTTCTCCTAAACTCTGGAAGTTCCATTAGGTTCGTTTCAACAAGCAAGCCACCATGCAAAGTTTCAAGAAAAGTGCAAGCGTCCATTAACCGACGTTTATTACTGTTCAGTAGATAACATGTGAACGAAAAGATAAAGTAGCCCAATAACAATTACGAGTGTCATATCAGGTTCTTTGTTAACAAACAAAACTACATTTAACTACCGATAAACAATTCAACGCTGTCTGTTTTGCTTGCTAAATATTTCGAGGCTGTATCACCTGACAAGGCACTCAAGACGAGATACAAAGGCTCTGAGCTACAGAATTAGGTTTTCCACAAAGCTGCGCGCAGTAATTTTCACAATATCAGAATATTTAGCTGCATTGTTACCGTAGTACTGATAGGCTACTTTTTCTATTATGTCACTCTTGACATTTTTTGCTTTCCCTCTATTGCGACATTTCCTGCAGTGTTACTTTTTTACGGTGGAGTTCGGATTGTGCAAGCAAAACGGAGAAATGAAGGTGTACGGGGCTGGTCTGCTTTCTTCAGCGGCAGAGTTACGCGTAAGTATATTTTAAATAACTAAAAGAAACAGAACAACAATTAATATATTAGCTCTATTTTTTAAAAAAACTAAGCTGTATATAGAATTCTTATAAATGGCTTCACCCCCGCCATGCCAGTGGTTGGCTTGCATCCTCGAGAAACATTCGGTCTCGTGTCAGCAGTCGACATTGGCGACAAAGGAGAGGTTTCTCGCGCATTAAATGCACGGGAGGTCTCTCTCTGTTTTCAAATAAAAATAAACGAGCACCATGTTCAAAGCACAGGCAAGTCTCATATTTCCTCGTGTAGGTTACAGCAAAAGTGATTTGTTAAGTTTAGATTAGCAGTAAACAAAAAGTGTTGATAATCTGTGGGCTTCTGCAAGGGTGCACTGATATGGCATGATATTATCTTTTCGCCTCGATAAATACATCAGCCTACGCTGTAGCCAACACCGGAAGCCTTCTAGGTGTTCCGTTTGTATGTGGCGAAGCAGTCTACAGACTTGGTTTTATGGCTGCGAAATAGATATAGATATATATATGTAATATATATAATATAATAATAATAATAATAATAATAATAATAATAATAATATACATAACTTGCCCGTTCGGCTAATGAGTCTATTACTGTATATATATATATATATATATATGTATATATATATATATATATATATATATATATATACAATATATATATATATACATATATATCGTTCATGTCAGATGTGCAATGCTACCTCTATGTCAGGACGCAAAAAATTGTTAATTTCCTCTATAATAAAACAACAGTCACCTTACATTCTACGGACGGAAGTCCATAGCGGATACTATGTAGACAGCACGTGGATTTATGGCTTTACACTATCTGTCGACTAATCTCTAATAGGCTTCTGCAAAGAACCAGTTTGTAAATCTATGGGCAGCAAAAGGTGAAAAGATTTGTTCTAGAAATATATACACACACAGTAATAGACTCATTAGCCGAACGGGCAAGTCCATGTGAAAACGCAAATTGATTCGTAGCGAATATTTGGACAATCTGTAGAGTCTAAGTTGATTTCGGGAAGGAATCCTTCAGGCAAACTCTGCTTTTTTTCACTTGCAGCACGCCCTTACGGACAAAGCAAACGTGCTGTCGTTTGACCCGGCTATAACAATTGAGACTGAGCCGATCATCACGGCTTTCCAGAACGTCTATTTCTACACGGACAGTTTCAACGAAGCGAAGCTGCAAATGAGGTATGGTTGTACACTACAGAATACTTTGTTTCTTTTTAATTGACACTAGCAAAACATAAATTATCATAGTGAGTGATCATAGGTGAGTGCTGCTCCGTTGCACTGGGACTGAGAAAGAAAGTTACTAAAAAAGTAAAACAAAATAAGCGGTGGGAGTTTTTGGCAGGATCTAAAACCCCTGTAATATACTGCAAGTAGGTTTAATTTTATTTAAAACGAGTTCAACTAAACGACAATGTGATTAACCGAATGTTAGATGGGGGATATAAATCATGCTGTTAATAAACCTTTCATACCCATTCAGATGAGTTTGTTTAACTCCACGGCATCGGTTCCAAGAGTTTCGGGTATACTTTAAATGTCAGAGATTTAACGTTCAGCACACCACCTCGCTGGCGAGCATGCTGTCACCATATTCGGTATTGTACGAGTTGAGAATAACGCTAATTCGACGCGAGCCACACTTTTAAATCAGTCTCACTCTGCCATCTCTTAGTCAATCGATTACCAACTAATCTCCACAAAACTGATCAACCGCGACCGCGACCCATATATAAATCAAACAGAATTCCTCCGCTACTGGGAATCTGAAAGCTTAGGTGAAACTGCAAAACGTCGAACCCTGTCAACCGGTAAATCATTCGGTTCATTCTGTGTGTTCTCTGTTCTTGTTGTGCACTTCTTTTTATGTGTGTGTGTGTGTGTGTGTGTGTGTGTGTGTGTGTGTGTGTGTGCATCAAATATCCAGCTTGCGCTTTTTTTCAAGTCCATTCCCGTATTTTCTTTCTCAGGGAGTTCGCCAAGACCATCAAGCGCCCCTTCGGCTTGCGCTACAACCCGTACACCCAGACCGTTGACGTCCTCACCAATACCCGCAAGATTGCCAACATAGTCAGCGAACTGAAGGGAGACCTCTGCATCGTCACCAATGCCCTGAGCAAATTAAGGGTGTCTGACACGGAAAATCCCAACCGCTAAGCATTCTAACATACCCGATCACTTGGCTAAGAGTTGACAAATAGAGAGCTTTAGCTGGCCGTATACGTATAAAGGGGGCTTTCGTATTAAATCGTTACCGTGACGAGTCAGCTCAATACAGAAGACATGAACTGGAGCAGAAGCACTGGTTGTGGCATCTTGCGCCTCTGCTTTCAACCAGTGTGCGTTAGAACATGGCCTTCAAGATTGGCCGGCTCTAGCGGATACCGCGCACACTGCAGATTTCGAAGGCCATACTAAAAATATCGCGCTGAACAAAGTTGGCGTGTTAAAATAAAAAATAACCGAAAAACCTTGCAGATCATTACGTCACCGCCGAATCCTTTCTAACAGCAAATAAGTATAGTTCCACCAGTCAATGCAGCGAGAATTTGGCATGCCATTTCTCAACGCAGCATGCAAGATTTCTCGGCGGTTTTCATCCACGTCTCCCGCAGCACAATATTCTGTTAACGGCAATAGGTATACGGCTGGCTAGAACTCGTTAATCACACAAATTAAGCACGGAACAGTCGAAAGAAGGTGAGGCTAGGAACTTGTCCAGTGCTTTCTTCAGTTTTGTTTGCACCCTGAATTCACGTCATTTTGTCTCTGTTCGCTTACTTACCACTATTACCCGAACAACAAACAATAAAGCTTATTCACTCGCGTCTTTCACACCAACAGCTATAGGTCGAGAAAATGTGAATTTAAAAGAACAGTTGCTAGAAGTTCCTCGTAGTCAAACAATGTGAGCTGACTAGAGCAATGTATTTAACTTCGTGTCACAATGGGGGGAAAAGTACGCACGACCAATGCGGTTAAAGGCAGGAAAAAGTTAGCTATTTAGTGATAGTGTGTCAGTGATCTTCCGAAATCTTGCGACACGTTGCATCTCGTTAAGGAATTTTTTTGAGAATTTGTGTGACAAAACGTCATATTCTGATAAAAGATTGAATGGCATTTGTGCACATATGATTTCCCATTATTTGTTGCTAAAATAGTTTTAAAAAACAAATGTAGAAAACATCTGATACGTGTACGTTTTGTTTGACCAGGCAATACACCAGCCAGCCGTAATGTGAAAGCGGCTTACAACAAACTCTAAGAGGTTGAGAGGAAGCTGTAACTCTTGGTGAACTCCTATTGTCCTCTTCAAATACATGTAAAACATAGAAATGCTTTCGTCAGACAACCGCTGTACCAATTTGAATGAATTTTGTTACATTTGAGAGAGAAAGTTAAATTATAACATTTCTAGCAAGCACAATTTTGATTTAGAACTTTTGTTTCGCATAAATTGCAGGAAATGAGTACGATAAAAACAAAAGCACTAAGTTTTCAGATTTGTAACTATGCACCAAGAACAAACATCGCAGTTATGGGAGTTGCATCTGCTACAGCATGTAAAGCCCACCAACTTGATCTATGGGCTTACCATTAACGCAAGAGAATTACGTGTTCACAGAAGTTTTCCAAAAGTCCTCGTCATAAATTGATAATATATTGGATAGCGGTGTGAGACGCCTCAATTTTGCCCACTTCAGGTCAATTATTAGGAGTAGTTTAGAGAATTGTGATATCGTTCTTATTGTTGAGTTGCAGAGCATGAAGTCTGGTAGATAAGATTTTTTTGCAATTTTTAACAATTTTTTCAAAGAATAGCCGCCAAAATAAACAAAATCTCGCTATATATACTATGGTTTACCATTTCCCTTTGAATTCAACAAACCTCACCAAAATCAGTGCAGTGGTCGCCGAGCAAGAATGATTTCTCCGTTTTTAGGTATTCCGATAGGAGCTCCCGAGATAAAGCTTTCTCTTAATTAAGCGTTGCTGTTCTTTGTAGTATCCTGACAATAAAAGCGTCAGAGAAATAACTGAGCTGCAATTTGCTGCCAGAAGAGCAAAACAGTTGCAGCTATGCTGTCTTAACATGCATGACACTATGGTGAAAGGGAATCTATATCAACATCGATTTCTGACAGCATGTTGTAGACAGGGCATGTATTTGGTCGATGCCATCCAGCCTTAACTGTCTAAGTAGTTCGTGTTGTGTAGGTGATGAGAACCAAGAGCTCTTCAATCACATCAGTTTCGAAACTTTAGAGAGCTTATGTTTAGAAACACGGCCACAGTGACTGGCAAACGGATTTTGAGGGTCTGAATATCGCGTCACCTATTAACAAGGAGACCATCCATAAGACGCCACTTCTTCACAGTTTTCAACTAAAATTCCTAGAAGAAACTGAATCGTCGCGTTTGTTGAGCGACCGTGGAAATAATGGGTATAACATGGATTCATATATTGTTCGCGCCTGTAGCGTTAGATGTTCTTGTGGCGTTATTTATTACTCTTTATCATCCTACATTTTCGTTCTATATTTCCAAGCAATCATATTTTTCAAAACGTATGAAGGCCATCAGATTCTGTACACATGTATAATTATAGCGAGTTGTTACATTCGTGCCGGAACGTTTTACTGAAAATGATCGATTCTCAATACCACGAAATCATTTGAAGCCAGAAATACTAAGTTTAGACAAAAACATGGAATACTCATCATCTAGGGGCTGCACCGCTGTGAAAGAATTCCTTCTAAGAAATGTTTATAGGAATCTTATGACTTTTAGAGCACAGCAAAGAAAGATATCGGCACTCGCTGTAAGCAAAGCCAAACAAGCAGTATTTCCATTGAACACCTTCATTTCAGTTACATTAACCATTTCAAGCACATTTTAGCACGCGATGGGTGACGACGAGTTTCATCTTGCTGCCCACTGGTGGCGCATCAGTCAGTGAAATCCCCACAGGAACGTAGCTGATCACGCCGGAAGTTTGAAACGGGCTTTCAGAATTGGTGTGATTGAAGAGCTTTGGTGACAAGTGTGTTTCATACCAGTATAGCACTGGTCGAAGTTTTATTCCGCGCCCGCTTACGAAACAGGTACCGCGGCCAGTTGGCCGCACTTTCACGAAAAGCGTAATGCTTTTTAAGCGTGTGTGATGTTCCGAGAACACGGTATAGGTGTCGTCGCTGTCTCTGTTTGTGTAGATTGGTAGCACGTTTGTTTTCGTCCTACAAAAATAAAGCTATAGCGGAGGATAGACGAGACACGAAGAAGATGACAAAAACAGACGCTTGTAAAACAAGGAGAAATACGGACGCCGTCTTTCAGCGCAAACTGAAGGAAACTGGGATTTGGCTGTTCTCTATTTACATAAAATGTCACGTGACCTTAAGATTGTGGGAAAGTGGTTAGGGGTTCGGGTGCTATTTTCGGTGCCCCACAGACTCGGCCGCAACTGATCCATTTTGCAGAAAAGGGCATGGTAGTGGGAAATAGGTAGTGGGAAATGCCACCAGAAGCACGTAAATCGTTTTGGCGCATTTAGTTCGGGAGACATCTGCAACGTTTGCATTTCCTGTGGAGACATTGGCCCAACAGGCCGGCGCTTTAATGTCAACCCTGGTTCGAAAGCACAGTCATTTTGTTCCGGCACCTCGGCCAGGCAGACACCGCGAGAAATTTCGGAGCCGTACTGTACCACTAAATGGGCCGCTCTACGCGTAAGCCAACCATCCTCGTCACTTCGTGATAGAGAGTTCAACTACATTGATCATTGTTAGACACGTGCCTTTGATGTTTGTTTTTAGGTTATTTTGACGTGCACAATGTATCTGTATACATTTTTTTCCATGCGTGGAGTACAAAATGTAGCTGTGAGTAAATACGCTTGTTTGTGTCATCTCATCTTCGTGTCTCGTCACTCCAGTGCTCAATTTTTTTTCATTATTAAGCACCAACTAGCCCAACTATCTATCTTTCTGTGTTACCCATACTGCTGTTCGTAGTCGTTCTCAGTCTTGAAAAGCTGCAGCGTGTACAGGTTGTTCTATAAGAAAGGTAGCAGGATATAAGGTGAGATTTTTGAGCTGTGTATACACTGTGTAAAACTAATTGTTATCGTCATTTTGCTTGTCGCGTATTGTTTGTAGTGTTCATGTGAAAGTCCCGAGTGTGATGAAGTTCAACCAAATGTTTATGAGAAGCAAACTTTTGCGGTACTGTTTTTTTTTTCTTTGTACGGGTGCGGGAGGGCGTTTTTTTTTGTGTGTGTATGAAGTAATTAGTTGCTTTCGTTTTGTATATTTGTTTCATGGGGGTGTTTTTTTTTTGTTAGTTATTCGGAAGCAATCTAGCTCAATGTTCCGCAACGCTCCTTTAGAACTTCGTAAGCGACTAAGTTTGAGAGAACATTTATTAAGAATAATTATAATTGAGGTCAAGAAATAACTGGGTACTAGGACATACAACTGGTGAACGCACAAATTTGATGGGATCCAAAAAAAAGCTCTTAGTTGTTTGCTTTAAATTCTGTTAACCTTTATTTCTAATAACCTGCGGATTGAACAACAGCAGTCTGCGCATATTTACAGCGAACCTAAACATTTACGATTTCAAAACCCATATTTATTGATCTGTTATATACTCCCACAAGTAAAGGTCGACTGGTGACGAAGACGACTCAAGTTTTAGTGCCGAAAGAAGTCACTTGACAATTGTCTGATTTCTTTGCTATATTGATATTGCTTAGAGGAGAAAGACGCCAGAATGTTTAGACGTTAGCGATGATATGCCGTTCTGAACGGGACATTTCGTCCTTCACTACTTATTTCGTTTGCATTATTTTAGTATCTGTCAGCATTTTCTTCAGGTAATTTTCATCAAGAATATAGCGCCTTAGCTCATACGGAAGTGAATGGAGAAGCATGATGTAAATGCTTCGAACCTCTGCACCTTATCCCGCAAGTAAAGCTAACCTAATCTCACAAGTTAATCACTCTAGATTGTCAGGTTACCTTTGTAGCAACCTCGAAATGTTTTTTTTTCTTTTTCATGCCAATTCATAACTTACAGATAAAGTGTTACTGAAGGCGCCGCACAATTTTCGTGCAATTCAATCCGCACACGGTGAACGCTGTCACGCATGTAGCATAAGTTGCGCGGCTAATCACGAAGGTCACGCTCTACCGGCCTCTAATACCTGGTATGAGTCAGAGGGCCTCACAGAGAGGCCGCCACAATCCAACAATATTATTTATATTTTAAGAAGCAGCTGGAAGGTGAAAAGAACGAACCCGGCGGCATGTGTCATAAGCCATTTCGGAATGGCACGCTCGTTACATCTTCGTCACCTTAGATCTTCGTCATCATAGCGCCGATTAGAGAAGTGTGAGGAAGTAGAATCAGGGAGGTCTTTTCAGCAAATTACAATGGCATTGGCAAAACGGCACTTTCTTTCACTATGAAGTGCAACTTAAGCTAGCCTTTCGTTTTCAACGGTTCACTCTCGTGCTGGTCATGACCTTCGAGATTGGGCAGCACGCGCAGTTCGCGACACCAAATCTAGAAGGCCATGTGCTGCCTTCGGTATTTCCCGTTTATCCATATGTAGGGCACAACCTCAAAAGCCAGTTCGAGCTCCACCCACACAGACGCACTGCATATGCCACTTATGACACCATGCTCCAAACCAAATGGTACACGAGACACGCCAATTATTAAAGAAATTTGCCTCCACCCTGACGTCCCGAAAATGGGTGAACGTAATTGGCTTGCGCATTTATACAAATTCTTTTTGAGTTGGACAGCGGCCCGTGCATTCTTAGGTTACAACCGACTACAGACACGATACCAACTGAACAGTAAAAATACATGAAATTGTGCGAAAATGAAGGCCTGCCTTTTCACTTCCCTTCAAATCAAGTACTTCGTTATATTGAACAAGTCTCTACGCCTTGTCTTGAAATTATCTTTGACAAATAGTGTGTTTATTGAGCCATCATTAATTTGCCTTAATATTTTTTCATTGTCATAAACACACGTGCCATATCGGATGTGGATCCATACCCGTTTTAGCGTCTGCGGAATTATGCATTTGTTGTGTGTCCTTTGATGTACTTTGTCTCTTTGGGACGCTAGCTTTTTGAAAAACGAGAGAGAAAAAAATGTCACACGAAGAACGGCTTATGCTAGGCTTTCTGTCCCAAATGAGCAGATGTTCTTGCTGGGGTACATCTGTACTTATCACATTTCTTGCTTCCCTGTCTTCTTCGCGTATCAAGATTTTAGAACTGTTCCTCCCTTTTGTTCGAAATGCACATCAACGTATGATTGAATTTCTGTGATGTAGTTCTTTATTCTACGTGATAATAGCAGAATTGTAACCTTGTAGAGCAGGGTACTTTAAGCGCACCAGTAAAGTTGTGAATGAATCGCAGGGTTGCTTCGAAGTGGTACTATGTATGCCTGATAAAAAAAAATGTGGGGCAATATTTCTAAAGCCCCTTGAATAACTCGTTATCATGTATATACAGGGAAGACAGTAGTCACAGATAATAAAAGAAATGTATTGTATATCCTTATGTAAACATGCTTCAGAAACCGCAGCACAAGAATCCCATCTCGTGCTATGTTAGTTTGGGCTCATCCTAATCATCACAAACGGCGAATAACAACGGACATGACTGACAGTCACGCAACTATTTCAAGAAAAGAACTCAAATAATCGTTTAAAGGTGGCGTGTGCGCTATCGATGAGTTTGGGAGGTTCCTAATACAGGACGGAACAGTCATTGCAAGCATGGCTAGAGAGGAACACGTTTTGTTCCCTCACAGACGCGATAGTGTGCACATATACGAAAAGCAACGGTGTTTGGTATACTCCGAAAACAGTGTAATGCTGCCCATTCCTTTACGTTGCAGCAACTGCTTGTTCTACTGCTATCGTAGAGCTCTCCAGTCTCATACAGCCAGATAGAATCCTTTCACACTAAATTTGAGTAAACGGGCAAACTTGCTTCCTTGTGTGTGAAACGAAAACACTCAAAAATAGAGTTATATATGCGACCCCATTTGAAGAATTATTTAACCTTATACACCCTTATGGAGCGCTCCGAGACTCCGTGCCCCCATCCAAATAAACATGCTTATTCCCTTGGGGGTAGTAAGAGAACTCTCGTAAAAGGGGTTAAATAGTCAATTTGCACTTACTGCCGCAAAACGAGTCTCTAATACTCCCTTTCTTAATCGTTCTGCGTGCTGATGTAAAATGTTGTGTCTATTTTCAGTCGTCAAGTGGTGCCACTTACCTTCCACATTATTCGTGTTTATGTTTGCTTTTCTCTCTCGTTGCCGACACCGCACGAAACGATCAAAATCGGGTTTTGTCTGCATATGTAGATAGCGTGACCGAAGCGTAACATTGAAGTTGTCTCCGCATGGCTCCGAATAAACGTGTGTACTTGTTCCACCCGCAGATACACTGTCCTTTTCAGATTTAGGAATAAATGATACATTCCAGGGAATATATCTTGGTCTCATCTCTCCTTTCAAACTTCGCACTTGAGTACAGCAAAGCCTTCCTAAAGGTTTCGTCACAGGTTCTGAGTGATCTTTCCAGTAACTGTTTGACAACATTTTTACCATTGTGAACTTCTTTTTACAGGTATATACTGCGGTCTTAAATAAGATCGAGCAGGTCCCCGGGGATTCAAATTCAGCTAAAACAATCACAAGGAATAAAAGTTTTGATTGTACAAACAGGTGAAAAACAAAATGACACCCGTATAGAGCAAGAATGCGTGAACACGTTATAATAACAAGGTAGAACATTATAATAACAAGACAGACCAGACGCAACATCATATTTAAAGGGCGGCACAGCACGCTGAAACGCGGTGACCGTATCTGACAAGAAAACAGTGGCTGGCAAGGCATTCCACTCCTGGATTGTGCGTGGAAAAAAATGAATGTTTAAACATGTTTGTGCGATACGAACAGGGGAGTAAGTTGCGAGAATGACGGTGAAAAGATGTGCGGGCTGCAAACGGCTGAATGTATTTTCGCGTGTCACACACACAGGTTGTACAGAAATCTCAATCTTGCGAATTTTCTTTGGTGCTCCAGTGTGGGAATGTTGTTCACGCACATAAGTGTGGGTGGCTTTATTCATATCAGTAGCGGTAGTCCGTCTCACACGGACCAGACTCATGTTAACTCATGCACGGCTACATATATCAAGTTCTTGAAGTTATCCGGTGGTCTAATCGAATAGTATATGAAAGAAACTTGCGCTGAAGTAAATAACTATGGTCTCATGTGCTGTCATGTTGGTTTCTGGTCATGCTCTTTCTTTGCCGCGGACGGCGTATCCATCTCGCTCAAAATGGATACATTAAAAATTCTGCGGCAGTAGAACAGTGATCAACAGTGGCCTTTCCCATGCATTGACTCCACTAAGCAGAGGAGGAAGAAAAAAAACCAGGTTCCTTGTGTGTGAAACGAAAACATCAAACGAACAAGCAGACGCTGAAGCGAAAGCTGCTTTAAATAATGCGACTGAAGAACGGCATTCCATTCTCACGAACAGACACAAATGCCCTACTTCGTTGCGTAATACGCAATTGTACGTTGGAGCACTGGACCCAACTAGATTGCCAACATAAGCGAGTGCATAAAGGGGGCCCAGAAATGAAATACCGCATGCCTCACACGCTCAAACGAAGCCGAACAAGTATGGTGCACCGGATTCGCCTTGGTGTCGCATTCACGAAGCGTTTAGACATATGATTGGCCAAGTTCTGCGGCAGTTGATGTTGTCAACGAAACATCCAGTTGTCATGGATGCAATGGATGTCTTTATTTTGTAATTCCGGGAATCTGCAGAGCAACAAGAGGGAATGTCATGTGACAATCATGAAATCCTGAAAGAAAAAGTATGAAGGAATGACGTACGAGAAATAGGCCCTCACCGCGTAATAGGCAAACGGTAATTTCTAGCCGGCGAGCACGAGGAAACTAAGGAAGAGAGTCGAGTGGGTGGCGAGGGCCGATGTGACGAGGGCGGCACTATAAGCGCTACCATGAACCAAACAATGCGTTAAAGGTCCGGAAACCATGGAGTGTCTATACTTTCCAAGAGTCAACACAAAAAAAAATGCGCCTTGACGGAAAGAAAGAGGGAGCGTCAGAGTAGGTTGGCTTGCTGAGGCTAGCTGCATGACGTCATGCTGTCTTCTAGTACGTTTTTCCTTACTCCATGACACAAGAGAGAGAGAGAGAGAGAAAAGCGAGAAATTTATTTACAGAAAGGCAGAGAGGTCCGCCTGAGCTGTAACTTGCTCTGGCCTGCTACTCTACACTGGGGAAAAGAGACGGGGAGGAAAAGGGTTAATGAATGATGATGATGATGATATGAGGAGGAGGTGTGTATATACAACTTTACAACGTTGTGGCATCTCTAAAGCCGTGCGCCCAGCCCAGTGGCTTGTAGAAAGACTACAGCGGCACTGGTTATCAGGGTTGCGCTTTTTGCATTGGCCCAAGGACCTAAAATAAACAAGTCTGATAGCGGCCTCTTACCGACTCATGCAATGGAAGAGACCGGTTTCTGTCGTCCTTGCGCGTACGCGGGACGAACGCAAAATGTATGATCAAGTGTTTCTGGTACCTGGCAGTATTCATAATTAGGGCTAGTGTCACTGAAACCAATCATATGTCTATAACGCTTCGTGAATGCGACACCAAGGCGAATCCGGTGCACCATGCTTGTTCGGCTTCGTTTGAGCGTGTGAGGCATGCGGTATTTCATTTCTGGGCCCCCTTTATGCACTCGCTTATGATGACAATCTAGTTGGGTCCAGTGCTCCAACGTACAATTGCGTATTACGCAACGAAGTAGGGCATTTGTGTCTGTTCGTGAGAATGGAATGCCGTACTTCAGTCGCATTATTTAAAGCAGCTTTCGCTTCAGCGTCTGCCTGTTCGTTCGCTATCACACCACAGTGTGAAGGTATCCACTGAAAAGTGATAATATGGCCATTTCTATTTCCATGGTGGAGAAGCTCTGCGATTTCTATAGCCATTGAATAATACGGGCCCCGCTCGAGGACACAGTCAATGGTTTGAAGAGCTGGCTTGGAATCGCAGAATATCGTCCATGCGCGAGGAGGCTCCTTGGAGAGAAATCGAAGTGCCTCCCGGATAGCAGCAAGTTCTGCGGCAGTTGATGATGTCCTAGGGTCTAGTTTAAATTGCCGTGCGACGATCATCTGTGGAATGACGAAGGCTGCAGTGGAGGCATATGGTGTGACAGAGCCATCGGTATACAGTGTACAGTATGTCCGTACTCTGCATAAATGCGACACAGAGTAAGCTGCTTGAGGCCAATGGATGCAATGGATGTCTTTTTTTTTTTGTAATTCCGGGAATCTGCAGAGCAACAAACGGTTTAGGCAGAACCCACGGGGGTATTATCAGAATACAATCGGGAGAAAATCTTCACGGTAAAATATTCTGATGACGCGACAGAGTCCTTGAAAAGTTGCAAGCTGGCTGTGTGGCAGGGAGCGATGACAAAGGATGGCGTTTTGTCGGGTCAACACGCGGGGTACAGTCGGAGAGGTTCGCAGAGCAAGTATACAACAATCAGACAAGCACGAGCTTCCGCTATAGTTCAGGACACAAAGCGCAGACTGAACTGAATGTCACTTATCCTCGCCCATCTGTTGAGAACCAGCGTATTCAGCATGGCATGGCTGAAAGCTCGGGAAAATAACGGTCAGTTTTGAAACAACATCCTTTAATGTCGCCAACAAAGAACAGAGTCCCCATGATCAAACAAAGAGTCCCCATGCCAAAAAAATAAATAATCAAACATGTCTTCCACTTCTGAGGATAAGAAGTCTGTGGCACCCTCACAGGCTCAACGGGTGCAAACGGGATGCGGAGATGAGCAACTCCCAATAGAGGGCGATGAGGCAGTCACGTGTCTAACACAGTTGTCCTCTGGAGTGGCAGTCAATGCCAAGTCTTCGGGTCGGGTTGAAGATGCACGGCCCTCAGCTTCCAACATTCCATTACTGTCTTGTCTATCAAATGCTTTCAGCGAGGTACCGCTTGCGTCAAACATTTATAAGCCGATGCGCGCGGAGCTGTTGCATATATGTTGTCCTTTTCTGTAGCAGCGCAGGCTCTAGAAAGCTCCAGAAACACGTTCTGCTTGTGTAAATTTAAAGGAACAGTGAAGAGGTAATTTAGGGAAACTTAATTAGGCCAGTTATACTTTTGCAACAGCAAAACTGCAAATGTGCTCACTATAAGTGGCTTTGGTAAGCTAGAAAATATGCGAGAACGAGAAACGGTTGGCGACGCCTGCCGCAATGTTTACGCACGCGCTCACCATGACGCCATATATTTTTACAGCGTCCGCTGTGGTCCAAAATTACTGTGTATCGGTGAATTATAACAACATTGCATTCTAAAGGTTCCAAAGTTTCGACCAAGCAACTTTCAATATGCTTTTCTGTCTAAAAACAGCCCTGAAAATAGCAAACACTTTGAAATCCAGTGGCGCCACACTGACGGACCATGCAGCGCTGAAGTTTCGGTACAAATTAACAAAAAAAATTTCGTCTTAGATGTTCACATTTTCTTCGCCTGGTGAACGCAAATATAGTTTTGAAACAACACTTTCCGAGTGTAAACTTATTTAACAGTTACCCTCGGGTGTCCCTTTAGGGCGACGAGCAGAGTGGCCTTCAGTCTTTCGACGCAAGGTACACGCCGTCACCGTCGTCGCTTGTACAGGGGCCAAGTAAGTGGCTCGTTGAAGCCTTGCACGAGCGCAATCATGGGTTCGTGGAGCATAACTGTGGCGTCGTAGCCAACGACAAAATCCAGGTGCATGAACGTGTCCTGCGGAATCTCGTAGTCGAATACGATGGCGTCGCCTATTCGACTCCTCAGACTTTGCACATCGCTGGGATCGGCGAAGCGGTCCGCGGCGCCGGTGAAGAGCGCAATCGGTGCGAAGACGTTTTCCAGAGGGTACTCGTAGGGTTCAGGCTGGGTACAAGGGTGTAGGAGCGTGGAAGGAGACACGTGTTCAGTTAGTGGTGGAATCGCAAGAGATTGGAGAGCTTCAGCTTGTCTGTGTTTATACAGGGTGTTTCAGTTAACTTGGGCCAAACTTTAAAATATTCAAATGCTACGTATCTGGACGGAAGCAAGGTAATGTTGTTTGCCGTCGCTTGGAGATACTCGGCCGATTTTTATGCATTCCGACTAATTAGATAATTAGTCTTAACTAATCAACTTCACAATTATTATAATGAGATGAAAAGTGTCAATCAGAAAATTATAGAGCAACATGAGAAACTACCGATACAGCTTTTTGTTGTTCAGTGCGTGCTACATAAACGTGTTTTTCCGAGCGTGAAAGACGCCCGCGAATGCACGCAAGATTGCCGCGTGACTGGTCGCTCGAGGCACTTTGCGTGTATTCGCGGGCATCTTTCACGCTCAGAAAAACACTTTTATGTAGCACGTATGGAGCAACAAAAAGCTGTATCGGTAGTTTTTCATGTTGCTCTACATTGTTCTCATTGACACTTTTCATCTCATTATAATAATTGAGAAGATGATTAATTAAATAACTGTGACTAATTACCTAATTAGGCGGTATGCAAAAAATCGTCTCAGTATCTCCAAGCGACGGCAAACAACATTATCTTGTTTCTGTCCAGCTACGTATAGCATTTGCATATTTTTAAAGTTTGGGTAAAGTTTACTCAAACACCCTGCATAAAAAGTGTGCACGATTGAAGGTTACCGATTACGTCCATATACCGGCGCCTTAACCAGCAGCTAAGTAGAATACGGTAGTTCAGCGCAATAAGATATTTTTATTTTCCTTAATTAAACTCTGCGTCACAAGATTGCACCACCAGCACAGTGCTCACGTCTACGTCCCCGGTAACCTGAGAGTATTCCGTAAATGGCATTACGTACGCGGACACGCAGTAACACTCTAGCAGCCCTTTAACGGGCATGTTCTCGTGCGCACTATGAAGCCAATACCTGTTCTACATTCCCAAACAAAACGCTTTCAGAAGTTCTGTCCAATATTGAAATTTTGAAGCAGCATTCTCGCTAAGATTCTGGCGGGACGTTCGTTTCGCACCACCCGGTAGGAAAACACTTAGTAAAAAAAAAATGTATTTTACCTTAAGGCAATAAATGAACAGAGAGGGGTGGGATATTTTTCTTGGGTAAAAGTACACTCCGTGTGTCACACAAGAAGGCAATTCGTTCATCCTGCGTAGCACTTTGCAACGAATTGGCGCGTTGCGGAGGGTCACGCAAATTGCTAGTTTAGGCGACACATAGGCAAGGCGTAAGCCCTGGAGGTGGACGGCATTCATCGATTGCCTTCGAGCTACAGTTCCGTCATCTTCTGTAAGTACCACGTGTTGCTTTCAGCAGTTGCATATGGTCACATCTGATTACTGGACGCGGGAGATATGTAGCGCAATGTAATTTTAATAGGGCTCCTTATTGTAAAAACCCGCATGTTTCACATTCATAAGTTCATATCACCATATCGCATCCAGCATAAAAAAAACCCTGCTTTCCCGTATACACCTGTATTGACATATGAGATTATGTTAAAAGGCGTAGGTGCATTTTTCATAGGGATGGCTCGTAAAACAGACCACAAGTCTATATCAGCCGTTTACTTATTGTATATGCAACCTTGATATCTGCTGGTTTCGTAAATATCAGGAGCACATATGTTCTTAGGATACTATACAGACTCATACTTTCCTTAGAAAATACTGTTTAGTATCACTACTGTATAGTATGATGTCATTTGAACTGAAAACTGATAAAACCGCATGCATCATCAAAAAATGGTGCTTTCTGGTAAACGGTATTAACACTGCATCATGTGTCGGTAGCGGTACTGTGGGGCTAATTGGTTTCTATATGGCTTCCGATAATAAATATCTGTCAAAACACACACATATGATGTCATCCCGTAGGTTAGAAACGAGTGAACTCACCTGGTTGTATCGTATCAAATTTTCTTCGAAACCGTAGTTGTACATAATAAAATTCTGCGCTCTGTACATCTGAAAAAGTAAATGAACATAAGGTACATTACCACAATGTTTGCGGTAACTTTACTACCCGCCTCCTTCTCCGGTGCTTGTAAACTGCACAGCTAAAACCGAGGGAAACGCGGCAACGCGAACGTGTTCTCCTCGGTAGCGTCATTTTGCTTACGGCACCACATATACCTTTCAGTCCCAAGTCTTGGCACTCGGATTTCCTAAAATAAAAGTGCTGTTTTTTTTTTCTGCACTCACTTGCATGGAATGTGTATTTGCGCGAAAAAAAAATAATAAACGCTTCTCGCAGCTTAAGCGCACGCACATGCAATTTCTTCCTTTTTTTCTCTCTCTCTACGGCAGAGCTCCTTTGTAAATCTGTAAGAAACTACGAAGCAAAAACGCCTTCACCTGAGGCGCCTAATATCCGCAATCTCCTTGTGACCTGCTACGCATCTTTTTTTTTTTTCCTTTTTATTGCGATAGCAATTATATGGACACTCCAAAGCAGATTTCTGCCGTCGTCGTCGCCAGTCGCGGTGAGGTTCCGAATGACGTCAACGGCGATGAAATCGGCGCCGCGCTCCAGACGCTGTATGTGCGAGTGAAAGGGCGCGAGGGACGCGCGCTTTCACGGGGAGCGAACGCACGTCGGAGAGCAAACGCGCGTTCTGCGCCGTGCTCCCTGAAGGGCTGCAGAATTAAGCGTCTCTTTCCTCCTTTCCATATATAGAGAGCAAACGCAACTTTTTCCGTCGCGCGAAAGGATGTGGGGGGCGGGAGGGAGGGAGGGGATGCGACGTTTAGCTGCGGCACCAAATACGTATTTATATAAAAACGCCGCGCTCGTTGGGTGCGAATGCGGGCAAAACGCTGACGGCGTCGACAACAGTTCTGCGCGTTGCTGCTGCTGCTGCATGTCCAAGTTTATACAGCTGATAAAACTACTATCCTTACTACGTATAGCTATCTACTAATTTGCTATCGCAATTGGTGCTTCGCCTTTTGGGTGAAACTGCGACCATTTTTTTTGCAAGATTTAGCGGCGTCTTCCACGATGCTAAACCGGTAGTTTCGAGGCTTCAGCTTGTGAGCAGTCAGCGACTCCAATCAGACGATAGATGTCGGTGCTATTATGGGTGCTGTCAGTGTTCTGGAGTTCCGCCCATTTCGGCGTTTTCACCCAATCAGAGTTGACAAGATAGCGATTTTGACAATACGGTGAATTCGATCACCAAAGACCACGTCAAACATTTCATCGACTACAAAGTTTTCTCTCTTCTGAGAACCCATTGTTGCTTTTCCGATGTAGCTTTCCGGTGCAGTCGGAAAAAATGACAAATCTCGCTTTGTATATGCTGCTTTTCTTGCATGCACAGTGCCGATCTCGTTAGAATGCCATAGAGGAGCTCTTCCTTCAATCGGTATTTTCGGCATCCTGCGTATTTTGTAAAGATTTCGGATAATAAAAATCAAAGAAAGCTCTTTAGCAATTCGAAACAATGGCATCTTTTAGTTGACGATACCACCTCGAGAATATTGCTCACCTGCGTGTAATGAATTATGTTACGTATTGACGTTCCCGCTGGCATGTGGGCAAGGTACACAGGTATCCGTGTCTGGAAAGAAAGTGACATTGTGAGCCAGCAACACTATTCTGGAACAGATATGATATCATGTGTACATAGTATACGGCGAAGGGGTAAATGTATTAAACCCTTTAAACTTCGCTTTTCTTCTCCTATTCTTCTTTTTTGCCTATTTTATCAGCCAATTGATTACTTAATCAATTGAGCAGAACTAATATTCGCAGAGGGCCTCAAAGAAATTTTTTGCCCCGTTGTTAAATTATTTTCGCCTCGAAACTACGTACATAATTACTGTAGATAGTTAAATATTAATTAGTTATTATTGTTAAATAATTATGTTAATTAATTGTACACATAATTCATTCATTTACAAAATGTCACATGTCGGGTGCAACTTAAGAAGGCAGGAGAGGCCCCGCCCAAGTGAGCGAAGCGCAGCAGCCGACTACCTCCGCGACTAAAGAAATAGTCACGCTGACGCGACTCGGCCCGTTTCGAAGCGCGGGTGGCCATGTTCTCCGTTGGTGGGGTCACCGGCCGTCCGGCTCATAACGTCAGTCGAGAGCGCGCGCTCATTGGTGGAGGCTCGTGTGCACCCACCTTTGAGGGGCAAATGCCGCTGCTTTCTAAAGTTGGACAGAACCACATATTCCACCTCATAATACATCGGCTACAGGTGCCATACCACAAAACTGGCTCCAGAAGTAAGGGAAGTGCACAGGGTGCACTGTTAAACCGACTTCTAAATTTAGAAGCGCCCTTTGCGAGGCCATCGACTTGCCTTGTTCAACTGTTCTCGGCTTGCGCCCACGGCAACGTTGACTGGTAGGAAACAGGCTCCACGGAAAACATTGTTGCAGAACTGAGTGATTAGGAACTGGGTCGTGGGAGTGGACGTCAGGAGGCCTCCCTTGGTGAAGTGGTGGAATACCGACTGCGCAGTTTGTCACGCTTTTAAAGTGGCTGTTGCGAACGTCGATTGACGATTGAACGCCGTGACAAAAACGGGCAATGCACGCTCACAAAGTACAACTTGGCTGGCATCGTACAAGCTGTGAAATGTTGTGCACCTTCAATATTTCTCTATTTATATGGTTTTGTTTCTAGATATCCACTTGATTCTGAACTACCTGTCCGGCAGTAATGGTAAATTAGGTGAAAGCAATTAAGTAAACCGGCAAATCATCCTTTATAGCACTCATTTCAAGTCGTATCAAGAGTTCTTATCAAACCTTTGACAACTTCGTTAATTCACCTTTACATGGTATGAATGTGCTTTTTTAAGCATTCTGGGGCAATATAACCAAATTTGAACGTTTCACAATTCCTAAAGATTATGCAGCCGACAATGCTTCGCAAATATTTCGAGGTTTCCATTTGGAGGGCATCATTATCGTCACATTGCTTTATTCAGGGTGGGTAAAGGAATAAAAATTTCACTGTAATATTCTCTCCCAGCATTGCCATGAAATCCCATTCAGACAGTTGGAATCAGTGTAAGCGAAACGTTCGAGTCCACTTTGCCAGCTATATATGGCCAAGGGAGCACAGGTGCATGATGACATCCCCGGCCCACGTACTGTCTGCAGTCCACAGCCGCGGCCTGATGACGTCATCCGTTGCGCCAAACAGTCGGCATCGCTCCGCGCCTTCCTCTCGCCCTACGACGCCGCTGCTTGCGTCCACCGAAAGATGGTGTCCAAAACCTTACATCCATGACGTGTTTCCGGCTCCGGCAATCGCTTCCACCGCATCCAACCACCAAAAGCATGGCCTTCGTGATCTGTATTCGACATCTCTGAGGCGTGGATTCGGACATCAAATTGTGGCGCGCGTTACTGCCTCTCCAAATCATACAGACCGTCGAAGGAGACAGGTCGAGTGACAGCGCGAGACAGGACAGGTTGGTAGTGAATCTCGCTCTCTCTCCTTCGTATGTTGCTACCTCTGCGGTTACGATTTCTTCCATCGGCACCGCAAAATCGATGGTGGCCACCTTTGGTGCAGCCCGTCAAGAACGTGCTGGGTCAGGAGGCATCAGCCTATACCAGGAGGCCCGGACATGTTGGCTTTAGTTTCCTTTGGTACTAATAAATGTTATTTCTCTCTCTCCCGCTCCGTGTCGCGCGCCACCGTTCATCCACACAGTCCATCTACCAGCACTCACCACGGTGTCAAGCCCACCGGACGCCACACACACAAAAAAAAGCTTCGCTTAAGAGATGGCACGATTACTCACGGCAATGATCTCGGCGACGGGACCCAGAAGAGTGAGCGGCGTCTCGATGTGAGAGACGTTTCCCACCGGTGCGTAGCCTGCCACGAGATTCACCTATCAGAAACCAGCAAAACACAGGCGGTTTCTTAAGAGGAGCACATCGTTCCATGCTATAGTGTTAAAGAATCATCCTTCAGTGTCTGCGAGTTTTCTTAATTTTGTATTTTGCATCATGGATAGCATATTTGCTGTTTCCACTGTGTTAATTGCGTGACCCATTCGTACCAAAATTTTATACGTCTTCTCGCCTTCCTCGTACATGACAATTTCATCCCAGTTCCTCATTATTACTGAAAACGGTATTCTGCGTTGTATTCGCATGTTTGGCTTGCTGTAAAGAGTATCGCGGGCAGGTTTCATTCGTTGTTGTCAGTGTTAACATTTCTAGTTTTCATATCTGTACTTTGTGCTTCAGGCTAGTGCACCTGTACCTGTTGTTGCTGTTGTTGTTGTTGTTGCTGCTGTTGTCGTAGTTGTTCTCGAATGCTATAAAAGCCTTGATCCCCACTTCCATTTATTCGTGAGATGTCATGGCAGGCAGCCCCAAAGTATACCTGCGCTCTTTCTTTATATTTCTTTGTTTTTTTCTGTTCGTATTATTATTATCTTCTTACGTATGCATTTCGCGAGACGTGGTGCACTAAAAGCGTTTCTTGTATGCTATAAAAGCGCTTCACGTATTTTGGACTATACCGGTATATTCTTCAAGATTGTGATAAGATGAAACGGGCGAAAGTGCTGCTTTACTGGTCTTAAAGTGTGACAAACTTGTGCTGATGCCCTGATGATTGAGTGACATCGTAGCTGATCTAAGAGTGTTCTTAAAGCCAACCTTAACGATTCGTGTGCCTTTCGCCATGCCCGTGCACAGAAATGTCCACATTTGTTCTGTGTTTGCTATATAAAGCGCACTCTGAGTTATTTTTAGCTTCCGGTTTTATATGAATTCCTTTTTTTTCTCACACTGCAACGTAAGTATAAAGCTGTCTTCGCAAAACCAGGTAAAAAGTAGCTGACGCCAGCACCCAGGGTATCAAAATCTCCTATAAATGTCTTTTCTTACAGGCGAGCGCCTCGAAAAAAATATTTATTTGGACACTCGAAACAGCCTAATCTTCCCATATTCTCCACAGAATGTGCGCGACAGCCTGTGAACTAGACATTACACTTTTTGTCAACTATAATGTCCACAAGCGTTGCGCAAACAACAATGTCTGCAAGTTTACGAAGCGCAATTTCCCCCAAAAACATGACAAATTGAAGGCTTTGTCTATAGAAGCAAACAGACTGAATCCGGCCATAAGGTAGTGTATAATAAGCAAGAACAATATATAAAGACTGTGTCGACGCTCTAGAGACTGCCAAATCTGTCGGGGGCAAAAGTACGAGTGATGACCATGCTACATACAAAAATGTGACGACTGCGCGCCAGATGAGAATGTTTATAAATTTATAGTGAATGATATTTATTGATCGCGGTTGGCACTCATAGGTCTACATACGATATTGTTTCAGATTCATGGGCACCACCGTCTTGGATTGCTGCACGAACAATTTCTCAATCTTAAGCGCAACTGACGTCAAATTAACATGGTCGTGAAACCCAGAAAGTTTCCGTACAGTGGTTTTCCTCCACACAAATCGACTTTAGCACCGTGCATTTGGTTATTGTTGCAGTCTGAAAACCGCAGTTTTAACAACCCGAAAGCTAGGCTAGATGGAACTTAATACATCTCAGGCGTTGTGAGAGTTTAGTAAGAAAACAAAAGCAATATAGAACAAAGAAAAGACTACAGGATAGAAAGCACGTTTGTGGCCTTCAGCTGGACTTCAAAGTAAAGTCTGTAGACGGCCATCGTCCTTCCTATCTTGCCATTTTTTCTGTGTTCTTCTAAGGTGTCCTTGTCTACCATCCAACCGCTATGATACAAGCCGTAAATAATCACTAAATGTAGCTAGATAGGTGTCGTACTTATCGTGCATACACCTGCCATCACCATTCTACCCTCGGCTAACATTATACATCGTCTGCGTCCTTGTGACATCGCTGTGTCGACGTCTGACACTGCGCAACTACCTAGGAGTTTGCATGTAGGCATAGCTAGCGAACGGTGCAGTGCATAACTATAAAAATTGCATGCGTTTATAAAGTTGTGACCTTCGTGCTGCATAAACATAAACTGTGCACGAGATTCCACAGTTGCATGGGATGAAAGTAAACGCAATTGTACGCATCGCCGTAAGTTGTGCAGCATTTATTTACCGCTTATCGAAAGCCTCGTTTCACAGGGCTTCTAACATGTGTGTTGGAGCTGCATATTTTTTTTTTGTTCTTTCCTCCCAAGCGCTGGAAATGTCTCAGAGGTACTTCAGCGGTTCACTAAAATAGCCTATAAAATAGTCATCTATACAGCCAACTATAAATTAGTTGCAAGCACAAGACTGTTGAGTACAATAAGCCCGAAACTTCGATTCCTCTTCAAAGGACAGTGTTGACAGCGTCACGAACCTTGGCGTTATATTCGGGCCTCGTCGAAAGAAGCACCAGCGTTTCCGTGAAAGCCTTGAGACCACGCCACGAGGCTGATGTTCATAAACCCGGTGACGTGGGTGACGTAGTCAATCGTTGCCGCCAAGTCGTAGCGGCCGATCTCGTCAAAGCTGCCAAAGACCAACAAAAACAACGTCACGCATTGTTTGGGAAAGAAAAACCCATTTGCACCAATTCTTTTTTGTTCATTTGTACTTTTCCATGCTGTAAGCAACTTGTGCTGCATTCACTGCATTTAGAAAATACGGTAGAACAGCGTCAGTACAGCAAAGGAGCGCACGCGAATATTTATTAGACCTCGGCTAAAGTTAGCTGTATAGAAAGATTGTGGAATTGTGCACATTGTACCCTGTCGAAAGATTGCTCTAGCCTGTGGACTTGTTACCTCAAACTTTTTGTCAACTATACTGTCCACAGCCTTTCTATAAACCGCCCGTCGGAAATTCTGCAAACTAAATTAGACCAAAGGACATTGACTAACTACTTCAATAAGCAGGGAAAACACAGAGATGGCGGAAGATGGAAATTCAAGACGATGAGCAAGACGAGAACAAGGTGAAAGCAGGAGCCAACGTTTCGACAAGTGGGCTTTCACCTTGCTCTCGTTTTAATTCAATATGCAGAGTTTATATTCATACATAGACGTTCGGGTATTTTGGAAATAGCATACCAAAGTGGGTTAGCGTACGCGACCAAGCAGCTTTGCTTACCGAAAAACCAAAATTCGCTGGTACGCCCTTTGAGTTCTTTTGTACGCCTGGCCGATAAGCATCCTGTAACTATGGGTCCCCTATTTGTTAAACTCCCTGCTGTACGCCCTTTGAGTACACTTGTGCCCTTTTTGCGCTCTTCTGTACGCCCGGCGGGCTGCGTCCGCTAACATTTGAGTGCTCTATATTGCTAAATGTCCCTCTTCTTAGTCAGCAGGTCGAGTGTACAAGGAAAGCGATTCAACAGAAATCTTATTTATAAAAGTTCTAAATTAACTTTTATAAGGCATGCACGACCAGTAGTATAACTGAAGCGAATTATACTCCTCTTGCAAGACTTGCTTTCAGACGCATCCCCCGCCACTGGGTGCACACTCTATCATTAAAGCCATGCAGCAAAGCCACGCTACGCGTACTATGTCCTCAGGTATATTTGTAAGTGTACAGCGCGAAGAATAAACGTGAACGAGGCAAGTGACAAGGGCAAGCGCGGACTACCAACTAAAGTTTTATTATCGATGCACCGAAGTTATAGAAGGAAGCGAAAGAAAATAGATATATCTGTTTTCGGCACATTGATAACAAAACTTCAATTGGTAGTCTGCGCTTGTCCTTGTCACTTGTCTCGTTTAACCTTCACGCTGTACACTGACGATTATGAATCACTAACTTGCCCAATCCGCCATCTTGCTCAGGTATATGTTGTGCGCACTATGAGAACGTCTCGCTATTCAAGTCAGTGCCGTAGAGGCTTTCAAGGTTAATTATGTCTGAAGATACGCATACGCTTGATCCCTCTGCGGGAAACAAAGCATGATTTGAAGAAAAATTTGGACAGCAGTTCCTCCTAGGTGTAGCGGCAGTTTACAAAGGATGCGCTGAAGCTGACAGAAGTCAGTTTCAGTCAGTTTCAAATAAAGACGTTTTCAAATCTCTTACGCATTAAAAGTTGGACGTTCATCTATGCCTGCTTATTAGCGAAAACACTAAGTGTTGCTAAATGCATCGAGTCCTCATGCGTCTTCACCACAAGCAAAACAAAAATAAAAAATAATAGTAATAAAAAAGTATATCGCAAGTCATGGCACCATTGAGTACAATGCAAAATATATGAAATGAACCGAATTGATTTTCAAGCGAAGATTGCAGCATTAGTACTAATACTGCAGAAAAATGCGAAACAAAGAACCCAAATATTTTTTTTTATATTATGAAATACAAAAACACGCCGCGAGACTATAGCCTTGGCACTTTTTTTTTCGCGGACTTTAATTCTTTCAGGCTTGGAAAGAAAACTTTTATGCAGCAGGTATTAAGCTACGCAAAGCTTTTTCGGGTTGATCGACAATTTTTTCATTCAGACTTTAGCTCTGAATATAATATTTGAGAAGGTTATTAATTAACAATAAGTAATTAGGCGGAATGCACAGAATAGTCTGACTTGCTCCAAGAGACGGCAAACAACATTCCCTAGGTTCCGTCCAGCTAGGTAGCACTCGCATGTTTTTAAATTTGGCACAAGTTACTAAGAGAAGGGAAGCGCAGTCGAGGACGGCAGAAAACTAGGTGGGGTGATGAAGTTAGGAAATTTGCAGGCGCAAGTTGGAATCAGCTAGCGCAAGACAGGGGTAATTGGAGATCGCAGGGAGAGGCCTTCGTCATGCAGTGGACATAAATGTAGGCTGATGATGATGATTATGACATGGGACACATGGTATATACGAAATAAGAATGTGCAACACCACAAGCTTTTCTCCGGCAGTTTGTGTTGTCACGCTTCATTCACTTTCAAGTACAATTTGTGGCGAGAGGGAAGGCCGTCCCTAATTTGTTTGATAACGCCCGCTTGTGTATTTCATCATTACCTCCATTCCCAAAATTCCGGGTCCTCCGTGGTGAGCGTCTTGTGGTAGTTCGAGTACGGCGTTCCCCTGCTGTTGATAAGCCACACGTCGAATCCTCTGTCCGCTAGAAGAAAACCTGCGCGTGTAAAGGACATCTGAAAGCATTTAGTACGTTTTAAAGTGACAGCTTTAAGGGCCCCGTTACACACTGAGCACGGCGTTAACGCGGTTGAGCGTGAGTACAGTGTACTTCCAGTACACTGTAAGCGTGAGCGAAAACTCGCTGGCAATCCCAGCGCAGCGCGTTCCACGTTGCTACTAATCACAGAGCGGCGCGCGCCCCGTGCTTTCCACCAACCATAGCGCGGCGCCGTGGCATCCGCGGCAGTGGCGGTGCCGGCCGGCCGGGCGCGAAAAAAAAAAGAAAAAAAAAAACAGAACGCTCGCCTTCGTGCATAGCGTTCGCCGCCAGCATTATCCGGTAAACATTACGGCTACATATTCTGCAGTTGCCGGGAAGCGTGAGAAGCAGTCGGGGATCTTTGAATGCCATGAGTACTGAAAAGTCAGTTTTGTGCCCCACTTTTCTTGCTTTCCCAGGTAGCTGTAGACTCCATTATGACACTACGAAGTCTCAATTACTCGATAGTGCCCCCAAGCAATTAATTACAGCACCTTTCTTGAGACCCAACGAAAGCGCGCTCCAAGTGCAACGCTGCTAGCTTCGACCGAAAGTATATGTGACGGTCACGTGGCATACAAAAGTTGTAAGGCGATCCAACCTCTGGTTGACGTCGATAGAAGACCAGGTATTCGTGGGGGAATTGGGGGTGGGAGTTGTTCGAGCAACCACACGCACGAACAGCCAAAATTTCTAGTAGTGAGGAATGGATTTTGGATACAAATGGATTTTTTTTGCCGCACGTGTTCACATTCCCCCACTCCCATTTCTTTTTTTTTTTCATCCCTCAAACCCTTTGCCCCCGTGTAGGGCAGCTATCCGGACGTGCTTCTGGTCGACCTCCCTACCTTCCCTTTCCTCCTCTCCCTCCTTGGTGTGGTTTGCGCAGCCTGTAGTACACCATTTAGGTCCCGAGCCATCCTCCCCGAAATAAAATGTTGCGCTCATTGGTCGAGATGGCTCTGCGATACGCAAACACTGACAATTAAAGCCACCGCCTCGCCCAGCCAGCTTATATATAGCTTTCTTACTCTTGCATAACCTCAGTTGGGGCTTCGGTTAAATGTGCAGAGTATGTCCAAATATTTAGCGAGCGCTCACATCGTCTCAAGGTATCAAAAGTATTGAGGAAGAAATATGGTGCAAGCACACTTTTTCTAATTTAATATCCCCGTCCCCGCAGCGTCTACTCCTCAGCTCGAAATTATAAGCACTATCATCTTAGTAGAAGTTATAACCCCAAAAGGGTACCACCGGATCATTCAAGTTATTAGGGCATAAATGCAATTTTATCGGATGTTAACGCACGCGACCATCTTGTAAATACTGCAAGTATGACTGCATGTAGCAGTTAAATTAGAAGGGCACGCCAACGATACCACGTATGTTCAGGCGACCGCAAGAACTTTCGAAGCACAGAATTCTCGAGAAAAAAAAAAAGAATGAAGTTTTTTTTTTCTGTCCTTCTCACCTCAGCCTGGAATTTAGATAAGCTTTGTGTTCGTCGTACGGCGAGGTATGTGACCTACACTTTTAAGCAAATAGTTATCTTTGGCTCTTTCACCCGTTTTCGGATAAGTGATGCCTGATAAGTCATGCCTCAAAATAACACGCGTGACCAATATGTGCCACGTATATAGAGGCAACGTCACTTCTGGTAACATCACGTATAGAAGGCTCAACAGAGTGCCCAGTTTCAAAAAGGCAGAAATGGTTAAAGAAACAGTGCAGAAACCATCGAAGATGATTGCCAATGTAAGCAATAGCCAAGCGTGTCTAAAAACTATTCGTATTATTATGCGCTCGGAGGCATATGCTAGTTACAGCGAGGCCATTTGCGTAGCATCCGCTGTTTCATTTCGCAATCAGGCAGAGTACAGAGTCGTTCAAGCCCATCCGTAGCGGTAGTATAGGTGGCTTTACATGTAAGGCGAGTGGCGCTATCGCCGGCGTGGAAGGCGACTGCCATCCTCTTCTCCCGCAGCCACCACAAGGTGAGAGGACGTCGGGAGAGGACAAGGGTTGTCCTTCCCGAGCGCTCCACCACAGCGTCTAAGCCTAATTCAGACGCCCCAAAAGCTATCGCGCGACAGCACGTGTGTCTGAAATGACTATAAAGCCCAAACCACATCAGAGCGATGTTGTGCGCGACGGCGACGAGCAACGGCTTCGAGCGACGAAACGGGCCGTCGCGCGAACAGATCTCTCGTTCTTGTCGCTCGATGGCTCAGTTCTGGAAATCTAGAATTCGTCGCTCGTCGCCCGGAAGTCCTATGAGCGACTAGCCAATAGCGCGAAGCCGGAACTGGATATACATCAGTCAAGTACTACCGATTGTCGCACGGAACGAGCAAACGACTAGATTTTGATACGTGCAAGGATAATAACGTCGTGCAAGACCTTTAGAAATATTATTGCGATAGCAATTATATGGACACTAAAAAGCAGATTTCTGACGTCGGCGTCGCCGTCGCCGTGAGGTTCCGTATGACGTCAATGGAGATGAAATCGTCGCCGCGCGCCGAACGCTGTATGTGCGAGTGCAAGGGCGCGAGGGGCACGCGCTTTCACGGGGAGTGAACGCACGGCGGAGAACAAACGCGCGTTCTGCGCCATGCTCCCTTAAGGGCTGCAGAAGTAGGCGTCTCTTTCCTCCTTTACAATCACCATGTATGTAGAGTACTAGTGCACTGTAATGTAGAGCAAACGCGCCTTCTTCCGACGCGCGAGAGGCCGTGGGGGAGGGGGGGGGATGGGGAGGGAAGGGAGGCGACGTTTAGCTGCGGCACCAAGTGCCGATTTATATCAGAGGCTCCAGCAACAGTCACCAACGCCGCACGCATTTTGAGCGAACGCGGGCAAAACGCCGACGGCGTCGACAACAGTTCTGCGTGTTGCCGGTGCTGCTGCACGTCCAAGTTTATACAGCTGATATCATTACTCCGTATAGCTCTCTACAAATTTGCTATCGCAATTGATGCTTCGCCTTTCAGGTGAAACTGCGACAACTTTTTATTGCGACAGCAATTATATGGACACTCAAAAGCAGATTTCTGCCGTCGGCGTCGCCGTCGCCGTGAGGTTCCGTATGACGTCATTTGGAGAAGAAATCGTCGCCGCGGTGGTGGTAAGTGGTTCTTGAGGGAAAGGGAAAGGTTGGCGCTATCTTCTGCAGCCCTTGAGGGAGCACGGCTCAGCGCCATGTGTGTAAGTGGTTCTTGAGGGAAAGGGAAAGGTTGGCGCTATCTTCTGCAGCCCTTGAGGGAGCACGGCTCAGCGCCAACAGCGCCATGCGCCGAACGCTGTATGTGCGAGTGAAAGGGCGCGAGGGGCGCGTCTTTCACGGGGAGTGAACGCACGGCAGAGAACAAACGCGCGTTCTGCGCCGTGCTCGCTTAAGGGCTGCAGAAGTAGGCGTCTCTGTTCTCCTTCACAATCACCATGTATGTAGAGCAAACGCGCCAACCTTTCCCTTTCCCTCAAGAACCACTTACCCCCCCTTCTTCCGACGAGCGAGAGGCCGTGGGGGAGGCGACGTTTAGCTGCGGCACGCAGTGCCTATTTATATCAGAGGCTCCGGCAACAGTCACCAACGCCGCACGCATTTTGAGCGAACGCGGGCAAAACGCGGATGGCGTCGACAACAGTTCTGCGTGTTGCCGATGCTGCTGCATGTCCAAGTTTATACAGCTGATAAAGCTAATATCATTACTCCGTATAGCTCTCTACAAGTTTGCTATCGCAATTGATGCTTCACCTTTCAGGTGAAACTGCGACAACTTTTTTATGCTGCTCTTTACACTAAAACACATCAACTTAAACTAATAAAGCACGCGTCACGCCAGTTTCGGCGAGTATTTGCTGCCCTCATACCGGCAACACCGGGGAGACGTCGCTCAAAGTCGTCGCTCGTCTAGTCGCTCGCATGCGGTACGACTTGCGGGCGACGAGCGAACGCGACAGCCATCTCCATCGCGTCGCTTGTCGCTGTCGCCCGCGTGCATGTGGTTTATACTTAATAGTTGGCGTTACGCGAAGGACTGGCCCTCCAACTCCGTGGCACGGAAGCATGCGCCATTTGCATCGGCACATTTGTGCCGGCGGTTAGAGTCCGGCCATGACCAACCTCCCACCACAAAAACAGCCCAAAAAAGCCAAAGAAAGTTATTGGCTTTTAGAAAAATTGTCTCGCTGTTCTGGCCCTGCGAAAGTGTATGTCCAGCGAAGCTGCTGAAAATCCCCACTACAACTGCTGAGGGGGGCATGCAATGCGTTATTCCTGTAGAGTAATGGCAGTAATGGTAATTTAGAGTAATGGGAGTAATGGTAATTATGACAGATTTTGACAGCACGCCGCCGCTGGTTGTATTGCCGTTTCTTTTTGCCTTCCCCGCTCCTCACGCTGCTCTCGGGAGTCCTAACTATGCGTTGCCTACCCATAGCGGTGCTAACAACAATGAAATCAGTTACTAGGTTGATTATTTTATACACGAAATGCTAGTGACGTCATTCCCCATGCCGCAACCTGCCGTCGACGCGGCAGCTTGCGCAACAGTAATCTTTACCGGGAAACGTATACACGCGGCGAGCGCTACGTGCTTGGCATTGCTATCAGGAGCGCCTTATCATCAATTATGTGGTTCGGATGCTGGTTATTTATTGAAACTAATGCTATTCTGTATGTTGTATGCGTTATTCCAAAGAATGTATGCACTTTTCGCTTCACTTTGCTGAGTGGCCTGCACAACCTCCGGCATCGCCACGGATCGGCCCAAACTGTTAGCCACAGGCTAATTGCTTGGGCCGAAAATATGCAAATGCCACGTAGCTGGACGGAACCAAGGTAATGCTGTTTGCCGTCGCTTGGAGATACTCGGAGTATTTTTTGCATTCCGCCTTATTAGATATTTTTTCGTAATTAATTAATTAACTTCTCAAATATTATGCTTAGGTGAAAAGTGTCAATGAGAAAATTGTACAGCAACATGACAAACTACCGATACAGCTTTCTGGTGCTCAATACATGCTACATAAAACTGTTTTTCCGACCGTGAAAGAAGCCCGCGAATACACGCAAAATTACCGCGCGACTGGCCACTCAAGGCACTTTGCGTGTAATCGCGGGCTTCGTTCACGCTCGGAAAAACACTTTTATGTAGCACGTATTGATCACCAGAAAGCTGCATCGGTAGTTTCTCTCGTTGCTGTACAATTTTCTCATTGACACTTTTCATATCATTATAATATTTGAGAAGCTGATTATTTAATTATGACTAATTATCTAATTAGGCGGAATGCAAAAAATACTCTGAGTATTCCCAGCGACGGCAAACATCAGTAGCTTGATTCTGTCCAGCTACGTGGCACTTGCATATTTTGAAATCTTGCGGCATGATAATTGGGGCACCCTCTATAGTAATCGCGATATGCCCAACGTCCCCAATTCGCGAACAATTGAGGCCGCGAAATTATAGGGTTTTAACGTAGTTTGTCAATACGCCTTGGTCTATCGATAAACTTCCCGGGGGGGGGGGGGGGGGGGGGACAGGCAATACCTGCGCTCTGGTGAGGCTTGTTGATGACGAAGTCGGCAGCCGAGGAAATGATCCCGTGAACCAGCAGCACGGGTGGCCTCTGGTTAGGCGTGTCACCATCACGCCGTACGGCATCCTGTCCACTTCGAGAATGTAGTCGTCCTCGGTGATCACGTGGTGCACTTGGACCGGGTAACCGTTCTTGTGCATCAGACCAGCCTGCGCGGAAGAAAGCGTCTTGTCTTGCTTAACAACTCCGGTTCTCATCGCATCCTCCACAGTATCTAACCCGCTTAATTCTAGTACGCTCCTCGACTAAACACAGATGCACTCTTGGCTTTAGCAAGTAGTTACTCGATGTGCTTCCTACGGGAGCACAAGTACAGCTTTCAGGTGAAGTCGCAGACATTTATCCCGAACCCATTCATAGCTTCCATGGCACTGCTGGCGATGAGCCGGAACCAAGTTGGTGAGATTAAGGCGCAGCTGCTCATCGTGCTAGTACTGCAACATGGCAGCTGCAAGACATCGGCGCACACCATGGAGGAAAGGAAAAAAAATTGTCCAACGATTACGATACTCCTTAATGGGAAATTTGAAAGCAGCTGCATCCGTGTTTTCATTTCGCGATATACTGAGGCAAGGAATTTGAGACCAAAATTACCGCACCGACTGGCAGTGGGTCAGTGCTGTCAGCGCCTTCGCAGAGGGAGGGCAGTCTCGGAACGCTGGCATGATGAACGGCATGGAAGCCAGCTATGGAAGAAGACGACGAACGCGCGAGCAGTGGCACGAGCGCGTTCGCGCGGTTACGCCGAGGGACGCCCACGCTCAACCCATGGGGAAGGTGTGGGCTAGTTGGTTTTCCATGAGGCTATGCGGTGTAGCGCGAAGCAGGACGATCGGACACAGGGAAACGAGGACAAGCGCTTACTGCCAACTGAAATTTTATTGTCTGATGCAAGGTATTATGTGGGAAAGAGCGGAAGGAAAAACGACATAAAAACAAGACACCATCACCGCCGACTGTACGCGCAGGCGTTGCCCAAGAATGTCAACACCTTTCGTGATAAGGCCAGGGATGGCTTACTATAATGCATGGGCAATCTTCACGTGCCATGCTGGCCGATTCAACAATGACGCGCGTGCGTTCATCCGTGTGCTTAAAGATTATTTTGTTTTGTCGAACACCGGTTTCTCAAACCGTCTTGCGCTCTAAAAATTGGGAGGGACCGTTACGTTACAATCCTGAAGCTCACTGTCATAAAATACAGAAAGGACGAATGACGGGAAAAGCACCCAAGCACCTGATGGCAAGCGGTGGTGTCTAGTGGTGGTGGTGGGATAACTTTATTGTAAGGTCCTGCGGGTTACGGGGCGTAAGGCCCCATAGAGCCAACCAGTGCGAATTCGCCGACTTCGTCGTCTGCTCGTCTTCTGGCCACTCAGAAGTTGCAACGCGTGGCCAATAATGCTGGCCGTCGCGAGCTAGTTACCGTCGCAACGGCAGCCATAAGGTGTTTTATACAGCTTATCCGTAAACGTACGCCTTTTCGGAATACCGGAGTTACCGGAGACGTAAATGAGAGTGGCCGAGTTGTTGGCGCAGAGTTTAACTAGAGATGACACAGAGTTACTATCGCAATAACCCAATATCTGGTGAAAAGTTTCGGCAGTTAGGTAATCGTTAACGCAACGCCGTTTTTTATTTTTTTTCAGCGGCAAGAACATCAATGTAGTACGAAAACGTACCCAACGCGTTGTGGTTCAACAAAGCGTCCCAAGACGCCGCTGCCATCATTGTTGCTGCAGTTCGCTTCTCCAGTTACCTACAAGTAATGCTACGACGGGGGCTGTTTGGTGAAAGATCATGACTAGACACGGTGCTTAAGGGGTATAACAAAGGACCGGTTAGGAGCAAGAATACCGACAAGGTGAAGCGCAACACCGACAAACCGCTACTCAGGTAAGGATAAAACATGTACGGAAAGGCTAAAACTCTATAATGATTCCAGGTATCGAGGCCGATACCTAAAGGCCCCAAATGCTGCAATCAAGGAAGCGAGCGGCATGAGCTGGAGAAAGCGGCGGCAACTCCAGCGGCCAGCGGTACGCGAACATATGCCACAAATTAAGGAACGCACCGTAGGGTGTTCCCAGGATTCAACGCGCGATGTGCTTATTTGGCGAGTGAAAGCTGAGAGAGAATGTCGTCGGACAAGGTTGCCTTGTAATGGCTGACCGTTGTACAGCCTCTTAAGATGTTCTTTTTTTTTTCTTCCATGGTGCAAACCTTCCCAATATCTCTACTGTACATATATATACACTACATCGAGGCAGGAAAGAACTAGACAACGCGCGATTAGGTCGTGGTAAGTTTTAATGTCTTCCACGACTGCGCTGTAACCGCGTACGCATCGCACTCTCTTCCGAAAAGACAGCTGCATTGACACGTAATATCGAAGCCGATAAATACATACGTTGCAATAACGACCGACGATGCAGTGGCATATTGGTGTAAAATGCGCACAGATCGGTTGGCAAAGCACCCGAACAAGAGCGCATCGATAAAGATTCACTGGCGATTCAGCGGCTAATGCGAGACAAATGCTTTAGCATTACGGCGCACCTCTTTAAGGTCCCGGAATCATGATTTCAACCGCGTTCACAACATTTCTTCTTTCCACTTTGACACTCTTAATGCTAACGCATTAAAGTTTACTGGGAACCAAGCACACTATAGATCACATTCACAGTGCCGAGACCACCAAGCGCCGGACCACGTGCTGGGCCGACACGTGCCTGGGCCGAAAGGGGAGGATCGCTTCAAGGAGTGTTGGCTTGCAAAGGCTGCCTGCGTGACATCATGCCACCTTCTAGTTTATATATTTCCTCCATGTCTTGTCCCAAGTGTCACCTCGCTCTGGTGATCTTTCGTGTGACTCTTTACTGTGGTGGGAAATCTTTTTTTTTTTTTTACATCCGTTTTCGCGCGGTGGCATGGTTGGTATCTAGTAGAAATGGGGCGCATTGGGCCATGGCTGGCTGCTTGACGCAATGCTGTCTCCTTAAATACGAGTGTTTCCTTCATGTATGATACAGTAGTTCTACCAGATGGTGGCTACCCGCCGATCCCCCTTCGACATGAAGAGGTCACTTGCCTCAACGGCGGCTACTGGAAAGTTTTCTCAATTAACAGAAATTTTCAAAACTGCTTTCGTCGTGCACTCCAATTCGCAGGAGTGGAGGCGTGCTTTTCAAGCAACTCCTTGTCATGGGAATCACTGGGAAGTGTTATATTGCATGTCCTCCGAGATCGAGCGGCGCGCCTGCAGTGTTTAGCTTATTGCAACGTAGTAACTTCTTTAATCCGAATGCTGATATTCGGATATATATGCCTGGTACTAGTACGTCTTCGTCGTCCTATATATTGCAAATGGTCAGTTTTAACAGAGCGCAGACGTTGCATAACGTATACGGCTAACGGAATACCACCGGAAATGGCAGCGATGGTGATGATGATTTATTGGCATCCCCTTTGAAACGTGGCCGTGACAAATTGTCACCCAGCCTGCTTGATTTAATCAGGTATGTTGTACCATGTTTTTTTCATTCTAGTATTTCTGTATAAATCTCCTAAACCTTGTTTCCTGTCACAAAACTCTATCTACCTTGTAGCCGTATACCTATACCTCTAACGGATCCGGTCGTATCAATTTCTTCCCTACTTTCTTTCCCCCAGTATTCAAAACATATCTTGCTTATCTCGACTGCTGACGGGTTGATGCTTCCATTCACTTTAAGTCCCCAGTGCTTCTGGAAGGTGTACATTACCTGCGGGTCTCACCCGGGTGAATTCCTTCGCATGCCATTAGGATGTGTTGAGTGGTCTCCGGATTTTTTCTGCAGCATACACATGCCTCGTTTCGTTGCGAATATTTGCTCCGGCGAATATTTGCTCCGGTATGTTTTTGTCCTTAGGCAACCAGCTCGACCCTCAAACAGTAAAGTTCCCTGTGTGCCTTGCCTTAAACGATGGAACCTACGGAAATTACGCCTCGCTTTTCAGGACAAAAATCAGCCGTTTGAAATAACTAGAAGGAAACTTCAAAATCGGCCCGGGATACACGTGGTATGGACACATAGCTTTCATTTTATCCTATAATCACGTCCTCACGTGAAGAAAAACAACAGCCCACGTAGCGACACCTGCCGACGCTGTGATCCCCCATCACACGCTAGAAATCATAATTCCAGTACTCTTCTCTAGAAAAAGAAATTAAAGATTTTTGTGGTGATCATGTCGTTGTCGTCAGATTGAAGCCAAGATATAAGAGAAGTACATTCGCTCATTACAATGAATGAATGAATGAATGCATGAGTGAATGAATGAATGAATGAATGAATGAATGAATGAATGAATGAATATTTAGAATGCGCTCTCACTTGCTGACTTCAGTACTGTACGAAAAGGGGTGTATTCCTTAAACCAGATTAGTTTGCACGACCCGGACAAGGATGCATGGTCGTCGCGTGCGAAACTCTTTTTTTTTTCTCTTTGATTGGTTTTTTTCTCGGAATTTGTTTTTGGGTTGTCAGCCCTGATGACCCCTTTTATTTTATTTTATGATTGGTTTTAATGCCCGTTATACCTTCCGGTGGTGGGGGCTTCCCCCCCTCCCCCCGCTATTTCTTTTTGATTTCCTTTTTTGCCTTGGGGGAAAAACTAAGCCAAGGCTCAGCGCACTTTGGTAAAACAATGTGCTGCAAGGCGTCGCCACTAGCATTGCTGTACCACGGCCGGGCTAGAGGGGAAAGGCGCGCGCTCGTCTACCCTCTAAGCCCGGCCGTGGCTATACCTACGTCTACGACTGTACGCCTCTACAACGCCTAAAACTATCTTCACTACACAGATGCCTTAGTGATCGGAGCAACAGTGAGGGCGAGAGGCTCCCGGGCTCCATCTCGTTTTTTAAATCCTGCCTTGACTAACTAGCGCGCACTCGTTTCACCCCCGTGCTACTTGCCGTAGCTTACACACGCAACGTGTTGACAACGCCGTAAAACGTCCGCGAGACAGCGTGGAGCGCATACCGTCCCTCAGCGTGTGCGATGCACGTGCCGCTTCACAGCGCTCGGATCCGTGGCGCATTACTGACGCATGAGAGGGCGTATACGCGAGAGCTTCTCGACACGGTCACCAGGCGTGAAACGCGACCGTCGGGCCCCCGGCTACTGATAAGCGAGCACGGGTCACCGTACTCGGCCTTGAAAAGGCGCGTGCTGCGCTACATGGCGCTCATCCGAGAAACGGCGCCACCGCAGCAAGCCGTTTAAGGAACGAAATGTGTCTAGCGCCGTTGCCTTCCAGGAACGTGTTGTCTCTTACCTGCAGCTACCTGGCTGACACCATCGACACTGACGAGAGTGGAGTGTGCTTTGCCGAGTTTTCTGTCTAATCGATGCAAGGCGATTACGCACTGGCTGCAACTGCACTTCGCCAGCCCCCTTCGCACGCTTCCCGCCGTCCTGGCCTCAAGCGGAGACGCGTTACGTGTTCATGCTTTCGCGATGCGCATAAGCAAATGTAAGACAGACAGACGGCGCCCCCCCCCCTCCCCCCCGAGTGAGGCTCGGGGGGGGGGGGGGGCGCCGTGTGCAAATCGAAAATTTAGTTGTTGCTTTTTATTAATACGCAATGAAAGGAGTGGTTGACACCAGTATTGGCGCCCGCTAGTCCTTTCCCCCAGGGCAAGCAAAACAATATCGCACAAGAATGGCATGCACTGGCGACAGTCAAAAAGTATTAACATTTGCAAAATTTAGTGTTGGTCCGGGTTCCGTGTACATGATACGATACTACCAAGGCGATGCAAGGGATGCAAAGGCACGCATAGACCTGTAAAAGGCCCGCTGTGCCATTATGAAAACGTCTTGCGCTGCTCAAAACATTTCCACGCACGGACATATATGTGTGTAAATTTGTAGGCATTGAGCGACGA
The DNA here is from genome assembly GCF_013339745.2 of Dermacentor silvarum. Classification (NCBI taxonomy): domain Eukaryota; kingdom Metazoa; phylum Arthropoda; class Arachnida; order Ixodida; family Ixodidae; genus Dermacentor; species Dermacentor silvarum. The sequence goes on from NC_051162.1 coordinate 89,957,161, forward strand.
GCTCAAGTACAGTACTGCTGGCAGAGTTTCTCTCGAGTCTCGATCACGCCTCGGAGCATCTTCTGCGTCAACGTGGAAACGTCTACACACGCTCACTCGCAAGTTGAAAGGCATGACCGACAAACAAAATTTTTATACCGTGAAACCGATAGTTGCGTCAACAGGGAAGGTGTGTCTCAAACAGCAAAATGGCGGGGTTTGCGCCGCCGTAGCCCTTGAAGAGCCGGGAAGGGGGCGGGGCGGGTAGGCGGACAGACAGTAGGCGTGCGACGATATCAAGATGTCTACCTTTCTCGGAGGGGTTGTAGGTTGATGACTGTGGCTTTTATTTGCTACGGTGTACGTGAAGTTTGGTCACTAAATGACTGACTCTCTCAGAATGGTGGCTTAAAGAAAAGAAAGGGCAAACAATATAGAAGGATGAAAGGAAGCAATGAAAAAGCAATACGAAGACAATTCTTAAAGGGAGCTGAGAAACTGGGAAAAACAGAAGTAATATAATGATGTGTGTGCGTACAGGGCTGAGTCCTGGAAAAAGATGATGGGGTAGGCGTCGCAATGACCGACGAATCTGTATACTTTAAGGAAACCTGTAAACAACCTGAGTATCAAAGTCTCGGGGGGTGTGGGACCTTATATGGTCAAAACGGCTAGACGGACCCTTTACACAGGCCGCCCAACAAAGTGCGTGGCGGTCCGTGTCGAGGACCGTGATGCGACCATAAAAATAAGGTGCATGATTTTGTTTGAGGTCCACATAACTGTCCAGCACTCTCGCTCGGTGGCACAGTAATTTGATTCTCCACAGGATGCGTGTAATGTGGTCGTATATATATATATATATATATATATATATATATATATATAGTGCGAGATTGCGGGTGACGAAACAAGGACACGGCGAAATGCTGTGAAAGAATCGTCACATTCCGGGGTACGAGCTAGATAGGTCAGTCGGGCCTTTCAAGAGGCTTGCGTGCAAGTGGTGCGACAATAGGGCCGAAGCAAACCGCAAATTAGCGACTGTAAGAGCAGAGACCGAAGAAGCTGCAGAGCTCTATATGATGGAATCCCGATTGATAAAAGTGGCAACAAAGCCAAGCCTTTCGTGATCCAAGAGACCCTGTTTCTGGAGAAAGCATCCTCCGAAAGCATTCGCCGCCGTAGCAAGAAGGTCTCCACCAAACTGACCTTATTTCTCAGCTCCATGTTTAGAAACTAAACTCTAATCTCCAAGGTATCACTGCTGCTTCTACTTAGCAAGAACGATAGATGTTTACACAGGAATGAATAGAAAGAGCTATTCATTGTTTGTCAAAGAAATCACATCCTAATGCAGACAAAGTACGGCCAGCTGCTCAAAATACATAAACTGGCGATAGCTTGACATTCATTGCAATTTTTCTGCAGTTTAAATTGATGCAGGAGGCGTAGCTGACGCTCGGAATATCGCTCGTATAATAATTATGCTTAGTTATTTACTTATTCACCATTTTCTGCAGTGTATATACGGGATTATTGCAGGGGGGAACATGGTACATATTATATGAAACCACAAAGATAACAGACGTAAAGCAAACAAAGTAAAGCAAACACAAGACAAATTAGTTAAAAGCAATGCCCGTAGGAGGCCTCAGAATCGAAATCAGTAACCGTTTTAGGCAGATTGTTCCATGTAGAAATCACAAGCGGAAAAAGCAAGTATTCAAACACATTGGTGAGGCACTGTATTTCACGGACCTTTTAGGCATGGTCTCGAAAACAAGACGGAAAATGCGGAGGCATAAGGTAGTGTTATTTCTGTATCCCTATCTTTAAAGTATATTTTGTGGAGAACGATCACTTTTTTCCTGAGCTGCCGTTCGCTCAAAGGATTCATTTAAACCTGGAGATCATCCTGCTTTCTCAAATTACAGGTCAGTCTCATTACCTATAACCTCCAAAATGCTCGAGCACATCATATCATCTACAGCAATGAAGTACCTCGATCAGCACAGATTCATTTCCCCCCAAAAGACACGGATTCCACGTATATGATCCCGAGAGTCGAACTTACGTATTTGACTTCATAGCTGAACTTCTCTACGCTGTGCACTATACCAATAACTACAAATAGAACCGGTGTTCGTGGAGTTCGCAAAGCCATTCATAAGTTTGATCATCATCATCATCAGCCTATTCATGTCCACTGAAGGACGAAGGCCTCTCCCTGTGCTCTCCCCTTCCCCTGTCTTGCGCTAGATGATTCCAACTAGCACCTGCAAATTTCCTAACTTCATCACCCCACCTAGTTTTCTGCCGTTCTCGACTGCGCTTCCCTTCTCTTGGTATCCATTCTGTGACTCTAATGATCCACCGGTTATCCATCCTACGCATTACATGACCTGCCCAGCTCCATTTCTTCCGCTTAATGTCAAGTAGAATATCGGCTATCCCCGTTTGTTCTCTGATCCACACCGCTCTCTTCCTGTCTCTTAAAGTTAGGCCTAACATTTTCCGTTCCATCGCTCTTTGTGCGGTCCGTAACTTGTTCTCGAGCTTCTTTGTTAACCTCCAAGTTTCTGTCCCATATGTTAGCACCAGTAGAATGCAATGATTGTACACTTTTCTTTTCAATGACAGTGGTAAGCTCCCATTCATGATTTGGCCAAGCCTGCCGCATGCTTTGTCTTCTGCATATTAATCTTCAACCCCACTCTTACACTTTCTCGGTTAAGGTCCTCAATCATTTGCTGTAATTCGTCCCCGTTATTGCTGAATAGGACAATGTCATCTGCAAATCGGAGGTTGCTGAGGTATTCGCCATTGATCATACTCATATGATAAAACACTTGCTAATCTTATCCTAAACAGGAATCTCATGAATTGGTCTCTCTAACCTTGCGGACAATAGCTTGTTTCTGCAAATGGATTTTCCTCCGCACCAACTCTAGCAAAGTCTCTCAGGCCATGTTCGTCATTTATATTAGTGATATAAGCAATCACCTTAATTGCACTACCAGAATTTTTGTCGACAATAGTGCCAGTTAGAGAAATATTACTTATCTCAATGTCACAATTTTTTTTGCAGTCGGACTATGGCTAAATTGCTATGTAGTGCAAAAGATTTCAAATACAGATGGATATTTCCGAAACAAAAAAAAATCTGACCTTTAGGATGACCGCTGAACCTCAAGCCTGTCTTTTCGCTATTAATAACGTGGCCACTGAAAACTTTTCCACAGTAATATATCAAGGCATAACATTTCATAAGACTACGCGGCACAATCACATTGATTACCTCGAAAACATCCAAGGCCTTTGGATTAGTCAGGCATCACTTACACTCCGCAAATCAAGCAATTAAACTCTTCGCGTACACGAATTTAGTTGGACCCCAACTGGAATTTGCCACTATGATTTGGAATTCACATCAAACATATATTTTATCAAGGCACTCGCCTATAGCTTCACAATAAGGCCGCTATATACATCTGTCACAAAAAATAACGCTCTGGCTACTTCATCATGACTGATAGCCAATTTAAACTTGTGTTCAGTCGAAAAGCGAATACTCGAAATTGGGTGCACATTAAAAAAACCAGGATGGTCAAAGGTAATCTGCGGTCCCTCAGTATGAGCGTACAGCCTCCCGCATTTTTAACTATATCGTGCGTCGTCCTGAAAGGAAGATCGCATTAGACGACTCTTGCATAGGAGAGTGCTTAGTGCGCTTGAGAGTACTTCTGCCGGCCTCGCTGATTATCGCCGTTTAAAGACGCTAAAATGACGCGTGATGGACGCTCGCGCGATATAGTTAAAATGCGGGAGGCTGTACGTGCGTCATAATGAGATCGTGGTTTTCGCGCTTAAAACCACCAGAATTTTTTTTTCTCTTTTTCTGGCAGCCTAATGGCCCATACCGACAATGCGGAATAGGTCGTGAATCAGGTTGTTGAGACACAAGCAAAGATAATTTGTTAAGTAAATATTTGATCGTTGTTAGTGTTTTCAGTCTGCTGGAAACCTTCTTACAGGTTTCCTTGAAACCCCGGGCAGAGGAAAGTGGTTCTAACGCCGAAAGACCCTCGGCTCTTAACCTTGGCTCATCGCCACTGGCCTCCTGCACACACCAATATCTTGCGCTTGCATACCAAACTGACTAATATCGGTTGTTGCCCGTTTAAGAGAACATGACAGATTTCTTCGTTGTTTCAAGGGCTTATGATATTCGTTCAAAAGCAGACATGATAAAAGTGCGAAGTTACGATGCGTACAGCGCGACAGCGAAGCTGTGCTGATAATACCTGAACACATCGGTACACCCCACCGGAAATGTTTTAGAAGCACAAGAACTGAAAAAAAAAAAAAAAAAAACATCATCGCAGCTAGATCACTCGTTCTCGGCAGGAAACATTCTGATAATACTTCGCAAGACAAACAGATTGCTCACCTGCGTTCCAGGATGAGTGCTGAAGCAGCAAGGAAGTTTAACCTCACCGCTAATTCCACACTCCGAAAACATTTGTAGTTGGTTGCATTATTCAGCGGCGCTACCAAGCGAAGACAACTTACTGAGTGAGGGTCCGTTTGATAAGACACGCAACGCAGAGCTATCATGTTTTTCAAGCATATTTTTGTTGGAGCTTCCGTAGAAATGAAAATTAATAAAGTTTCGCGACTTCCCCAATGGAAGGAAAGCAATTGAAACTGCTGTTAACTAATAATAGTCTGGGATTTTACGCTATGATAGGCTGCAACGTGATTCACCTGTGAAATAATTCAGAAGGGCTGTAAGTAAGTGGCTCTTATGTGAGAGAGGAAGATAAAAGTGCATCACTGCAACTGTCTCTCGATAAGAGGTCACCTCAACAGTACTGGACGGGGAAGGGATAACGGGAATAAAAGAGATAGGAGTGAAAAGAGTAGAGCGGTAAGACCCCGAAGAAGGGATGAAGAAGTAGCAAAACGGGGCTTATAGCCGCGCGTAAAGGTTTGTGGACTCAAAAAACTCATGCAGGGCCGTGAAAGCTCGCTTGGTTATAGATGCATGTCCGCGTGGGAATAGGAAAACGCTGGCGTTGTCCGTGGGGAGTCCAAGGCGGCGATATGCGGCTGCTAATGAATCGCGGGCGTGGGAATAACCGGCGTAGTCGAGGAGAATGTGGCTCAGAGTTTCATCTGAGCCATCGTTGCAGCTGAGGCATGCAGAACTGCCGGTGCCGGAAAGCTGAGCAGCACGCTGTTGCAGTTTTGGCACAAACGACGCGAAGTCCGAGCAGAAAGGTCCGATCGGCTCGAGAGAGCTCCAGTTTTGGGAGGGGACGAGGCGGAACACCGGAGGCGACTCACGCATCGGGGTGTTTGGCTCTGATGGCGATGGATATAACGTGCCGGGCAGCGTCAAAGGGGGCAAACAATGTTGGTGTACGGTACACAAGGGCCCTGTGACTCTGGCTAGGTCGTCTGCCTCAGAAGGGCTGGGGTCCGGAATAATTTTGACAAGCTGGGTTTCTGAACGTGCGCATATTTGAACGCACAGAAACGTTCTGGCACTCCGGTACTGTCAGGAATACAGCAGCCTCGACTTATATCCGATCACGTGACGTCGCCTTCAGTAGCAGAAGGCACCAAATATACCCAATAAGCCACCCTGGCGGCTGCTACGTAAACAGCATAGACTAAAAAAAAAACACGTTGGGCTAATTCCTCCTTACTTAATGACATAATGTATTGCGAAAGGGCACAACCGCAAAGAATGCACGTGTATCTGCGTGTCTTCTTTATAACTGGGTCTTTGCGCTACATCATGTCGTAAAGTAAACAGCATAGAGCTTCCTACGAGAATCACTAGAGAGACTTCTGGCGCTGTAATCGTTCGGCTACCATGTGAATTGTGGATTACCTTCAAAGTACGTGGATTTGTACAATTCGCTCTTCTGGTGTTATTTATTACGCTTTATCTTTCTAAATTTCCCCTCTCAAACCATATTTTTGTAAGCGCCAGAAGGAAATAATTTAGGTTCCTGCACACATTCATAATTATTCACAATTTTTGCATTTAACCAATTATTTTGATGAATATTATCAGTTCGCAAAGTCACAAAGTCGTTCGGAGTCATAAGGACGAAGTTAAGGCAAATCCATGTGCTGCGCTCATAATTCTCATGCTGGCTGAATCACCAAATATGCACCTCCTGTAGACTACTACTTCCCCCTGGTAACTATTGTAGAAAACTCTACGGTAAGCAAACCCAGAGTTCCAATGTTCAAAGAGGTTGAGCTTAATCGCGTTATGGCGCGTCTGTCTTAGTATGACATAGTATTATATGTCTTCTTATTCAGTACAACTTAACCACTTTGATCGAGAACCAACTGTAGCCTCTGCACAAGTGTTCATTTGAATGTCGAAAAAGACCTCACATGCCATTATTTCTGCGTTAGCGTTTCATCTTTCACCTCTAATCCCGCCCTGCGCTTTCACTAATTCCAGTTGCTAGTTCGCGCTTCCATAATTCAGTCCTGTTTCTACGTGATCGCGTCCCTGTCCTTGTATGTCCTTAGGCTGAAGAAAGAATGAAGGAACTCTACCAACTAGGACTTTATGCGGGAGACAGAGCCTCACCTTCTCCTTTTGATGACCGTATCGAAAACTAACTCAATAAAGAAAAAGAACAAATAAACTAGCCAATGTTTCAAGCATTGTTGACCTCACAAGTACACGCGTTTCTAGTAGATTCGGCTACTTACCGGACTTAGTTTGGCGTCTTCCTCGACGTCCGAGCTTCCGCCGAGCAGCTTGTTGAGCAGTCTGCCCGCAATAGTCCTCTCTACGAGCGAGCACGACAACATTCCCAAAAAGAGCAATCTAAAGAACGTCCGTCGTACCATTGTACAGGCCCTGAGGACGCTAACCGCCGCTTAAACTGAAGCACCACCACTCAGGCTCCAAAGTCCCGGTTCGAAATTCTGCAGGTGGCATGTCATCTACCTATGTCCGTCAGTCAACGTCCTTGATTCACACATTTGTAACTGCACCACTGGGTGGACCAAGTAAAAAAAAAAAACGAACGCTACACTTGAGTACACACTGGCACGCCTGAGGAGTATACGGTTGGTGGACTTGTCGAGTCTCCTCCTGATCGTGTGTTCCAGTGATGCCGCACTCGGAACAACCGAAGGCTTTGTAATCCGTGCCAGGCGTGCGACGTCAGAGTGACGTCAGATGCCGATGAGGCGGAGTCGACCAATGAGGCGACGCGAACCGCGAGTGACGCGAACGTTACGAGAACGACCACTTCGTCACAGCCTGCGTCCATCTCGGCATCTTGTCTCGAGAAACTTCGACCCTCTGGCAGAGGCACGTGCCTTAGGCGCGAGCAGCTTTCGAGCGTTATGTGGAAAGGATGAGAAGAAGAACAACAAGGCGAGAGAAAAAAGTAAGTTAATAAATGGATAAAGACGGCGAGGTGAGGAAGCAGAGAAGGATTCCGAGAAGACGGTGCGTCGGTTTGCATTTTATACCAAGATTTCGCCTCGGGTGCTGCAAGAGTGGGTTTCTTTTCTTCAACGCCACCACTGCGTGGTTATCGTCACCGAGTGCCGTTGCGCGCACGACACCCTCTCTCCCTGGCGGTAAGTGGGCGAAACGCGAAAGGAGGTCGGTGTCGAGCCTGCCCCTCCAACTTCTGTAAACGAAGCAAGGGTAAAGACACACGTATACGTCGATTTCTCCTACACGAAGCTCCTACTTCCTTAAAATAGCGTATCGTTCGGCTGCGCATTCCAATACCTCGTGCTGATTCTGGACCAAATTAATCAGCTAAGTGAGTGATGAGCTCTTACGTCCTCAAGCTGTACATGGACTCCGTACAAAGGGGGGCTTTGCATCTTTTCTGAACGCCTGACCCCAGCTGGTCAAAGCTTGTCTGAGCGGTTTTTTTTTTTTTTTTTTACATCACGTTGCCGTCGGAATGCAGCCCCCAAAGCCTGCATTCGCTCCCGCAACCTTGTCCGTATGGAGCAAAACGCACAGCGAATCAAATTTGCGGCGATTGCGGCGTTGATGTTTCCATGCCGTTTACTGATTTACTTGGATGTAACCTGAAATGCTGGCAAGCTTATTATCGCCGCTTTGAGGCTGTTTGTTTGTTTGTTTGTTTATTTATTTATTTATTTATTTATTTATTTATTTATTTATTTATTTATTTATTTATTTATTTATTTATTTATTTATTTATTTATTTATTTATTTATTTATTTATTGGATGCAATACAGTCGAAAACGATTTTGCCGCCGGCTTTACAATAAAATACAGCTACTAATTTCTTAAAGAACAGTACCAAGCGTCGACAGAGTTCCTGCTGTAAAGCGGTATACCAGTGAAGATAGCACTGATTTCGTTAATGCTTTCGTGCGGTCGACTGATTTATTTATTCCGCAGCTGTCATGGCCATTGGCTACTCCACAAGCAATAGGTCGTTGAATGATTAAGGGATGATCACATATGAGGTCACGTGGGAGCGTTACAGCGGGAGGCGTAAGCATTGAAGGGCTGCGGCTGAAATTTCTCCAGTCACACGCTAATTTTGTCGCGTCACTGTTTACTGCGAAATTACGTGCCCCGCATTACTGTTCTTCCATATCCTCCTCAAACTCGAAGGCAGCTAAGGAACATAAATGCTTTTCAAGTCAGGTGTCACTACTCGCTGGTATGTTAATTACGAAAGTGAAAAACCTATCTTTCGTTTAAATATCGTGGTGAAATGGTGAAGGCAGAATAAAAGCTTCATGGAGCAAAGTAACATTATCCTCATGTTCCTCGCTGTAAAAGCAGCTCTTATTGGTTTTTGTTTCTTATGAATGAGGAAGGGCAGATTATCTTCATAAACTTCAGTGACTAAGAAATGTCAAAAGAAAAGCAAACATTGCCACACTTAACTATGGTTCACACAGGCGTAATATATATATATATATATATATATATATATATATATATATATATATATATATATATACTAAGCATAACGGCGACCAGTGGCCCCAGTGGCCCATAACTTTAGACGGCACTATCTCCAGGATCGAACAAAAACGCCGAGGTGCATCGCGAGATACACCACAAAAACTCGCGTGACTCGGAAAACCATTATTTGCAATAACAAAAAAAAGACCTCAACTGGCCTGCACTAAATCAGGCATGGACTGCTATGCTACGTACGCGTATAGTATACATAAATGCCCAGGTTAGTGGGCGGATTGACGGCCGTCGCTGCAGCACAATTCGTCGTGCATCGCACGCATAATGCGAAGGTTGTGGGTTCAGTCCCCAGCGGTGACGAGTTATCTTACTGTCCACTTTCATTTTACCTTTTCTTCATTATCTTCTACATTCCAATTTCAATCGCAGCTAATTTCACTCCTACGCTTTCCTTGGCTTCATTGCCTGCTGGCTTTATACGGTCACGCATTAACGTATCGTGACAGCGCGATGTATCAACAACAAGCGAAGTTCCGTCATAGCGCGCGTTACCAGAAAAAATACTGTCTTTGCAGTGGTTGCACGAAAATTAAAAAAAAAACACCGCCGCACTCCGTACAGATGGTTAACCAGCGAAGCTCAAACGTGCGGCCCCGGTGCTTATCAGTGGGTTAATCCCAACGCTGTATTGAAGCGTTTCTCAATTATTGGTTACATGTTTGTGTTTCTAGCGGAACGCAAGCACCAATGGCGGGCGGATGCTGCTAACCACGACGCCCAGCTATCTCGAGATATCGAACGCATGCGACAACGGCGAGCCGAGGAGCCGGCGTTGCGGGCAGAGCAGCTACGACGCAGAGAACGACGTCACTAACGGCGCTGCCAATGGCGCGCGCGCTTGGGTGCGACGTAGAGAACGACGTAACTGGCGGCGCAGCCAATGGAGACGTTTGGAGAAACACGGGGCGAACGGTCTTTCGTTTCGCCTAACCATATACAGCCTTCGCTGTAAAAAGGAACCTTACACACGACGAAGAACAAGGCACATTATTAGAAATGCAACACGAAGGTCATTATTAGCTCTGTCACACGAGCACGCAAAAACTCTTTTACGCAAGCGGTCGTTTACCAAGTTGAAAGACTTTTGAATGAAGAGTTGTTGCGCAGCAGACACACGGCGCCGGCGATCTCCTTTTAGTGTTTCCTTTTGGACACGCTGCCGAAAGCGTGGCGCTAGCGTTCGAAACAATATCAGCCAAAAAAAAAACTTATGTATCTCGAAATATAAAGTGAAAACTTATTGTTTACACGTTTTGCAAATAAATTTAACATAATCAACGCTAATATAAAGATTTATTGTAGTAATTTAAAGAGCGTCATCATGTGACATCCCCAGCCCGTTCGACCTGCTTACGAGAGTACAGAGGAAAATGAGCATTACTGGGTTTACTACACCTTCTGCGAGACATAAAATTATTTTTATGATGAGCCTAGGCGACAGAAAATTACGCATTCGCGTAATTAATATATGATAATTGCTGGTGCCCACTGGTTTCGAGGCTACTCCTTTTCGGCCGTAAAGGAGATCGGCGAACTCCTCTTCCATAAAAGATCGCTTCTGAAAAAGAGATCCCTCCCTGTCGTGTGTCTGCGGGCGAAACTCTTTTTCGGGAGAAGTATTTTTGCTCAAAAGACTTTCGAGTGCCCGGGTGACAGGGGTATAACAGACTTTCCACCAAACAAATCAGAAACGATTGGCTTACACAAAAGCGTGCACGAATTCACTCGTTCAAGCGTGCACTCGTTAACAATCTGTCACCTTTCAAACAAACTGCATAAGGTCACTACCTATGACAATATGTCACGAAGCACTGCGACAATGCGTCTTTGCTTGTCCGGGCACAACCAGGAACCAAGAATCTTGCCAACGGATTAAGGACGCCTATCCAACTGCTTGAAAAAAATGACAGCAGATCCACGAGGTGAATGATGATGAGTGGGCGAAGCTCCGGAGGGAATCATCGGATCTCCCGCTTAAGGGGACGCTAGCACAAACGCGTTAGAAACGTGCAGTACTCTCTAGTAAGGGGGAGCGGCCACAGCGTCTTACGCAGCCATTTACACATGCCGGAACGTGCACCGCGTTTGCCGACGCCATCACATGACTGCTGAGAGAGTATACCCCCCGTATTCATAAACGCTCCTCGACTTGAACTTGACTTGCCACCGCCTTACCTTCAACGCGTTCACAACGCGTTGAAGGTAAGGCGGAGAGGCCACAGCGTCTTACACCAGCTTCTTACACGGGCCGTAACGCGCTAGCACAAACGCGTTAGAAACGCGCTAGAAACGCGGCCTTTCGTTAATGTTGGGTATTTATTGCCATCGTGGTGCGTGTGTCCATGTCCGCTTCGTGGCGTAGTGGGCTAACGCCGCGCGCTCGGAAGCGAGGGGTCCCTGGTTCGATTCCGCGCTACGGACACAACTTCGGAATTTCTTTTCTCATTTTTCTCAGACTGGTTACACACTACTGGTTACACACTACTACTACGACGACGGGGACGGAACGGGTGCCGCTATAAGGAGCTTCGCCCCTAAAAGCCGGCTGTGCAGAATCTCACACTGCCGCTCGTATTACGGGCACACAACGAACCGATGCTCCACAGAAACAGCCGGTACGCTGGCCGATACGCACAGAGATGAACATTCGTCACATGTTGATGGCGCATCCTGGATATTTATGCCAACTCGTGGCGTCCGAAACACATAACGCTGTCTAGATTGGAACGCGGCATGAATATTTTATGTAATTGCAAAGTTCATTTTGAAAAGCCGAGCGACAGATGTCTTCAGAAGACCCCTCGTACAATACATTGCACATTGCCTCCAGCATTTGTTTTTTTGTTTGAAATTAACTCGCAAGTGATCACGCAACATATTCATTCTGGGTATGAAGTACGGTGCATGTGTAACTGTAAAGAAGTGGCTTACTCATATTCTTGTCATCCGCTTTCGAGGAAATTGACAGTCAAATGACCTAGACCTCTGTGTCCTCCCAGACGGCGGAAAGTAACCTTGGGGTATTTTTTCTAAATCACTGAGATTCCGTGAAAATACCGAATTCGGCAGCAACATGGCAATGTACTACACGTAGTTCCATCTTCTTATGTGCGTTCTAGCAATGAAATGCATTTTTTACCATAGCAAATAGAAGATGATGGAGATGGATTTTTTTCCACATAGATGGAGACGCAGTTTATGGCATCTGACCATGGTATTAAAATTTTAGAATTAATGTTCAAGTTCATAAAATAACAGTCAACAATAAAAACCACTCTGAATAGCGATTATATCCCATAGTTTTGTTGGGATCACAGGAGGATATATAGACACACACGCGTATACAAGAGAGAGAGAAAAGGTAAGGGAAAGACAGGCAGGTTAACCAGAGGTTATCTCCGGTTGGCTACCTTGTACCGGGGAAGGGGTAAAGGGATGCGAAAGGAGAGAGAGAGAGAGAGAAAATAAGTAAAAGTAAAAAAAAGAAAAGAAAATCACACACGCACACACACAAAACAGAACCCTTTCTGTGGGCACTGCCACGCAATCTGCGAAGGCGTTCTCATGTTGCATAGTGTCAACGTTCCATCCTACGTAATACAGTGCAGTGCGTATACAAAACTGTCGATAAAGTCAACCGTTCAAAGTATTGTAGGCAATGTGCCATACAATGTAAAATTCGTAGACAAGGAACCGCTGAGTAATCGACAGCTACGTGCCCGCCCCAATGCTCCACAAAGCCCGCTCTGGACACGCCAAGCTTGGCAATGGAAATTTCGGCCCAGGTATAGCATGACATCATGGATCGGAGTGAACGGGCCTTGAGCTATTTAGGTGGCCGTCGGCTCCACTCAAGGAAAAGTCAACGTCGTTTCGTTAAACCACTGAGACCGTTTTGTTCGCGATTCAAAACGCCTGCGCAAACCATGTCTCGCGCGCGGTGGTGACAGGAGCGTCCTGAACTAACACGATTACGTCGTCCACTTCGCGAGCATTTCCGAAGCGTGACCGCATTCGCTTCCGGGCCAAGGTGACCAAGTGCGATAGCAGCACACGGGCGACGCTTCGGACCAGTGGCGTGTTTAAACAAGCCTAAGTTCACTCACGGCGTGCTGCACTTAGCTGCAGCGACGCCGACTCGAACGAGCGACCCGAATGAATAGCGACCGCTCGGTATCTCGTTGCCGGCTCCACCCCAGATGTTATGAAAGGGATGCGCGCACGTGCGCAAAAACGGTCAATGGCGCCATTTTGAGCTCCGTAAAACACTTTTTTTTCTCTCCTTTTTCTTACGTTGCTCGGTCAGCGTGTCTAAAGGAACTGCATAACAATAAAAAAAATCAGCCAGACTTCGGCGACGGTTCTTCCGGCTCTCAACCTTTTTACGGCGGCAGACAGCGGCAGCTCTCACGGCAAACACTTTTTTTTTTTTTTCAGAATGCCCATGACGTGGCCTTCATCAGGTAATGCTCGGCGTACCATGGCCCCCGAAATCCGTGCACGAACGCCGCCACTCTCAGGGTCTTCGTGGCGCGCAAAACACCGGGCAAATTGCTAAGCCCGAATATTCCGCGATTGCAGAGTGCTTAGCGCATCCAACTTTCAACTGTTACAATAACGCGGGAACATGCGAACTTGATTCTCAGGTTGGCTAGATTGTTTTTCTTCGACATACTCTTAAAGAGAGTCGAGTCCCGATAGAACTTTTGTTGCGTTTATGTTGGCCTGTCGTTGAGTTCATTGTTTACTTAATCGTCAGATAGTAGCGAAATTCAGGCGTAACTTCTGCAAGTGACTATCAACGGGAAAGGATGAGCTTAACGCTTTTCTGAGATAACCACTGGGCCGAATTCAAGGAAATGTGTTGCATTTCAGAGATAAAGTTGAATTCTAGTGACTGTTGGTAACGAGATTTCAATTGAGGGACTGAAATGATTTCAAGGAATTTTCAAAAATTGGGAAGCTTGAAAAAAAATAGAAGCACGAAGTTTGCAAATACGTAGTTCTGCACCAAGAGCAGATATTGCAGTTCTCTAAACTTCATCCATTACAGCATCCAAAGCGGACAAATTTAATATATCAATTTATATGTTAAGTGAACTCGTTACATTGATGCAAAGCCCTACTCACATATTAGTTGTAGATTTTAGAATCAAGTGGAATGCATAAATTTTGTCCGCTTTAGATGTACTATTAGATTCAATTTACAAAATTGTTATATCGTTTTTCATTGCTGAGTTGCAGAGTTGTAAGCTTGATAGTCTCGTTTTCTGAAAATTTGCGATATTCAACAATTTTTATTAAAACATTGACGGCCTAAATAAAAACTTCGCTACCAACAATCACTAGATTTTAAATCTTTCTTTTAAATCCAACACACCTCATCAAATTTGGTGCAGTGGTTGCCGAGAAAAGCGATTTCTCCTTTCCCATGTATTTAGAAAGCTAAAGCTTCCCCGAATTAAACTTAGTGGCACGAAGGAAGCCATTCGAGAGTTTTAGATAAGGGTGCACAAGCCACTTGCCGTCCCTCTTCTAAATGTTTCTATTAATATACACGGCGTCCCCGGGTGGTCTCCGTCCCAAATGCTGACCAAGCACAATGCTGCTACAATGTTATTCTGACAAGAAACTGCGCATTCAACATGGAATTGCCATTCGTCATGTAAAATTATTTTTTGAGTTTATTTTGCATCATTACTATATTACATACCATTATTCTTTCAGCATACCTGCTGCCCCACTATGCTTCGGGGCACGAACACGACCTGACAAGAAGCTCGCCTTACAACCAATATCGGTTATAAGTCAAGCTTATAACCTCACAACCGATATAACCTTATAACCGATATAAACTTATAACCGATACCGGTGTTATAGGAGTGTTCACACATAGTTTTCTAATGTTGCGGAAAGTCTACTACACGCTTCTCGTCCGTAAAAATAGGGAAAAGAAAAGAGAGACGTAGCAAGTATTACATTTCAGAAACACTTATAAGATAATTTCATTTGATACTAAAGTTGGTCCGGAAATACCATTATTCTGACGTCATGACTCCGAGCGAAATTTCTGATGTCATGTGTAAATGTGGTTAGGTGTGACGAAGTTGCTCGTAAAGAACGAAAATATACAAGAATGCTGCGTACGTTTCCTCAGCCTGCGAACTCCCGTGCCGCAGCCTTGACGTCACGATGACGTCACGATGCATCATGACGTCACGATGCATCCACCTCCTGGCTAAGAAAAGTGAAACTTGTTTGCAAAGAGAATTAATACGGTGAATTATTTATGGCGTTCTGACACCTGCCAGCATCTCTTCTTTCAAGGTGTTCGGAGGCTTTGACCTTCACTTTATAGGAAGCTTTAGCTGTGGGCCTCCTATCTAAATACACGAGAACGAAGAAACAATTTTTCTCGGTAGCCGCGGCACCACAGTTGATGAGGTTTGTTGCATTTAAAAGAAAAAAGTTAATATGTAATGGCTGTACGAAACACATTTCTTATTTAGGACATCGAGTTTTTCAGAAAAATTGTTAAAAATTGCAATATTTTCAAGAAAACGAAACTATGAAGTTCACCTACTCTGTAACTCATTAATGAAAATGGATATCACAATTATGTGAACTGCACCTAACAATACATTTAAAGCGGGCGAAATTGATCGATTATATACCGCTCTGCAAAATACCATTGATATATGAGTAGGACTTTTGCAAAACTCTTGTGAACAATGTGAAACATTTAGGTATGCTGTAAATTAACATACAAAAATTTTCCGCTTTAGATGCTCTAACGGATGGAGGTTTCAGAACTGCGACATCTCTTTTAGTGCAGAATTACATATTTGCAAACTCCGTGCTTTTTTTTCTTAGCAATTATCGCAAATTTTTGTAAAGCTTTCGAGGCCAGAAGACAAAATCCTGCTTCAAACAGTAACTATAATTTTATTTTCTCTCTGAAATGTAACAAACGTCGTTCAAATCGGTCAATGGGTCGTTTCATATAAGCGTTTCTACGTTTTACATGCAATTGAACAGGCTGCATCGGAATTGGCCCCGAGCCAAAGCTTCCTCTTAACGCTAATTCCTGCACATCAAAAATGTCACGTCAGTGCTCCTTAAATTGTCATCTTCCGGATGAGCAATGTGATGTCGGGAATTCTTTTCTCGCATCTTTCTTTTTTTACTTTGTAGAGAACAAAGCAGATAGTTTTCTGGTACAGTGACCTCGAAGAGGATTCACTGTCTCGACGACAGTTGTAAACAGGCTTATACAATTGCCGCTCTGCGGGAATCGTATATAACCACGTATAGTTATACCACAACCCACTCCCCGTGGAGCGGGTTGCGAAGTTTGCGCGGTAATCAAGAGCGAAAAACGACTATATAGTGGCATATAGGACATGCCGCCGCCTATCGACAAAGCAGAACCCCATGCAGCGTCCACCCGGAGCTCTGCGGTTATTCTTTGCCGACGCGCCTTTTGATTTTTCTTCGGGTATTGTTCACGCTTGGTCTGGCGCTGTCACACGGGTATATCCACATAGGACAGTCCGCCGCACAATGCGTCGAACAGCGGCCGAGCGGGTTGCGAAGTCAGCGCCGAAATTAAGTGCGAAAAAACAACTACAGTGGTATGGGACACGCCACCGCCTGTTGAGAAATCAGGAATGCCAGCGAGCTCTATGGTTATTCTGACGCGGCTTTTCATTTGTGTCCGGGTATTATGCACGCATGATGTGACGCTGTTACACGGCTATATCGACATCGGACAGTTCGCCGCACAATGCGTGAAACAGCGGCTTCTTATTCTTCCTTTTTTTTTCAATTCTTTATGTGAAGCTTTCCTCGGCCCCTAACCCTCCTCCCCCTTCCCTTTCTCTCTCTCTCTCTCTCTTTTTTTGTTTTTTTTTGTTTTGTCTGGATACGGCCGTTTGGCCGAGTACACTGGGCCGATTCTAATACCAGTACACGATACGTGTTTTCGCAACGGTCTTGCTGTGGTTTGTAACGCGGCGGGCCGATTATGGAGGCAATAGAACGTCACAGCTTCCACATGCCTCACATAGCATTAACCAGTGGTCCACTGAACCGATGCAGCTAACCAGGAAACGGCCGCTGCAGCGTATGTCTCAACAGTTCTACTGGGGGGCTATCGCTCGTCCTTGCCAGTCATTCTACGATGGTTCGCTTCTGTACAATTTCTTTTTTCTTCCGATCACCGCCAGCACTCGTCTCTCCTTTTTGGTGTTCAACAATGTAGGTTCCTTTCTCCATCGAAACTCGTCGGGAAACGCAGTGCTATAGAAAGTTCCTGTTTCTGAAAAAAAAAGTATATTGAGACATATGCACAGAGCCACAAAGTAAACAAGCAAGCAAACAAACGAACACGCAGACAAACAAAACAAAACGGCAGGTGAGGCGCGACCTCGTTCAGATCGCGTTTCCATTCGGGACACACACACACACACACACACACACACACACACACACACACACACACACACACACATATATATATATATATATATATATATATATATATGTATATATATATATTGGAGCTACAAGGTACAACGCTCGTTCGATTACGTACGCCACCCCTACACGCCCGCTTATGTATACCTGTTCCACACGCGAAACCTCACGAGCCACGGACTCATGCTGCGACAAATCTTACGAACGCGAAGCATCCGAAGTTACAGCGTTGTTACCTTCGGCACGGTTTCGCTAGCCGCGACCCGCCTCAAGAATGTGGCCGCCGTATATAGAGGACGTACGCCTCATCCGTCAACAGCTGTCACAAAGCGTGCCGCGACTCAGTAGCACGAAGCAGGCCTGCATGTTGCCCTTGTCATGGAGGACATTTCACATCGGCCTTTCACTCGAGTGAATTTATGTCGCGTCTTCACTGTCGCAGGCCGGAATGATGAACGTATGTATTTCGCTTACTTGAGCTCTCTCGTGTACGCTATAGCTCGATCACTTTGCTTTCTTGTTTGGTTACCTTGTTTCTGTTTGATTGGTTGCTTCTATTCTCTGTTACGAGTTTATTCGTATACGACGCGCTGAAGTAGGCAAGCACTGGTTAGATCCATAGCCAGAGGCTATGGTGAGATGTTTGAACTAAAAATATAAGTACAGGCAACATATCGTGTTTAGAAATGCAAACAGTACATGAGCAATCAAATTTTGTTTCTACCTATAAACATAATATAAATGCGAAGAAGCACGAAGCGCGAATGAATATAAGACAATAAGTAAAGGGGAAAGCTACAATATGTACAATAACCATGAACTACATGCACAATTCTACGTACGACTGCTACTACATTATAATAAAGTACAAATACATGACCATAAATAGAATGTTATAACTTGCCAATGGTAACATGGTAATTGTATATTCACAAACACACGGACCATGAAAAGAGGACACGTCACTGGACTCGCCACCGAGTTTAATTGGAAAAGCTAAGGATGTCGTATATTGTAATTGTAGTTAAAGCCTGTTTATTTGCAAGGATGACCTCAATGGCTATGAGGGGATGGGGAAACGTGGTAATGGCAATGCTGACAAATCGTTTCTTCAGCTACTGCTTGCTTCTTGCGTCGTGAGCAGACACCTGTTTCGTTGTGTCTTCCCCGCTGTCAGCTCATCGCAACTGCGCACAGACAAACAAACGCTCAACGTCTCCGCAGGGATTGTCGTCTCCTCGCTCCGCAAGTGATGCCGCAGTCTGGGATACACCGAACTGTTCGTCACTTCAGTAGTTCGAAAAACCACGTCTTGCGCTGCATTGTGCCACGTTTACCACACCGTGTGACATTCCTTCTTCTGAGACACAATAACATGAAAACTTGAAGGAAAGGAAGAATCAAAAAGTAAATTCTGGGGTATTACTTGCCAAAACCACGACATTGAGGCACACCGTAGTGGGAGACATCTGATTAATTTGGCCATCTGGGTTTCTGGGTTTCTTTTACGTGTAATCAATAAACGGTACGCGAGCGCTCGTTTTTGCATTCTGCCTCCACGAGAACGCGACCACCGCAGCCGGGATTTGATCCCGCGACCTCGGGCTTAGCAGCGCTTCGCCAAATCCGCCACCACGGCGGGTAAGACTTGAACTAATCAACAGTGGGTGAACTAGAAAAACCTCAGCCTGGAGCCGATGCTTGACACTTTCCTGGCCTGATTTTAACGTGATCAGCATTTTTTTTTCAAACTCCACGCGCTTTTCGGTATGTCAGTCCGCACTTGGCCTCTTTCACGCCAACTTGGGCCCGCTGTTAGACTTGGAGACGATTAGGAGTGAGGATCAACGGCGACTATCTCAACAACCTGCAGTTTGCAGATGACATTGTCCTGTTCAGCAACACTGGAGATGAACTGCAACAGATAACTGAGGACCTTAACGTAGAAAGTGTAAGAGTAGGGTTGAATATTAATATGCAGAAGACAAAGGTTATGTTCAATAGCCGGGCAACGGACTAAGAATTCATGACCGCCAGTCAGCCTCTATACTCTGTGCAGGACTGCGTTTATCTAGGTCAATTACTCACAGGGGACAGTGATCATGAGAAGGAAATATACAGAATAATAAAAATGGGTTGGAATGTATACGGCAGGCGTTACCAAGTCCTGACTGAGAGCTTACCATTGTCGTTGAAAATGGAAGGGTGCAAGAGAGAGAAAAATTTATTTACAGAAAGGCAGAGAGGTCGGCCTGAGCTGTAACTTGCTCGGGAAGGGTACAATCATTGCATTCTACCGGTGCTAACGTATGGGGCAGAAACTTGGAGGTTAACACAGAAGCTCGAGAACAAATTAAAGATCTAGCAAAGATTAATGGAACGAAGAATATCATAGTTTCGCCATAAGGGCGAAGTAATGAATTCGATAGCAACGTGTTAGAATATTACACGAAGTGTAAGACTCGTAGCCGTAGTGGCAGTATGAATTGAAGTAAACGTAAGCTTAATAAGTAAAAACGAGCTGTTGTGATAGGGTCCTTTGTTTGAATCCTGCCATCGGACAATCTCACTTATGTTTATTAATGAAAGCCAACGTCTTTCTTAGCGACTTCACGACCACTTTTCCGCAGCGGGTATGTTTCAAACCTCTTTCCTGGTGCACAGCCACGCCAATGAAATACATAATTTTCAAGTTTGAGCCCTGTTATCGTTTCGCACCTTTAACATGTAAGTCTCGGAAGATTTAGGATAAAACGCATGCGCTGTCGCTGTTTTGTTTCATGACATTTGTTCGTAAGACCTGCTACGAGCAACTTTAGTGATAGAATGGTGTGGCAATAAAACCCGCATATACCGCATGCCATATAGCATACATATGCCTAAATATTGCCACGAGACAGTGAAGGGGCTGCTACTGTCGGTCGGGCGAAGACGACGGCGACGAAGTGGCCAGAGGCGCGCGACAGCCCTGCATCCGTCACCGCTGCTTGTGGCTGTTGTAACTACCCAGTATATAGTTATAATTTCTAAATAAACGTTATTCCCGTCACAATATATACGGAACCTCACGGCGACGACAACGGCAGAAATTCGCTTGGAGTGTCCACATAATTGACATCGCAATAAAATGTTAGGTGTAACTTCAAGAGACAGGAGGAGAGTGGTGTGGTATACAGGGCAAACGGGGATAGCCGATATTCTAGTCGGCATTAGGAGAACAAGTTTGAGCTGGGCAGGCTATGTAATGCGTAGGGCAGATAACCGGTAGACCATTAGAGTTACAGAATCGGTGCCAAGGGAAGAGCAGTCGAGGATGATGCGATGAAATTAGGAAATTTGCAGGCACAACTTGCAGTCAGCTAGCGCAAGACAGGGGTAATTGGAGATCTCTGGGAGAGGCCTTCGTCCTGCAGCGCACATATAAGTATGCTAATGGCGGTGATGATGATGAAATATCTCACCGCTTATCTAAGCCGCTCTCCGCATATTTTGATCGTGTTTCAGGCTAGACGTACAGGAACTTACAGCAAAGTTCCAGGTGAGAGCCAAGGAATGCTTCGAATTAAAAACAGCGAAAGAAAAAAAAACACTACGCTCGCATTTTCTCCACGTGGGATTTATACGGGACAACCTGACCCGCCTTTGCCATGGCTCGGAGGCTGTCTTGCGTAGAGACGCGGACCGTTTAACTATAAAGGCTACATAGTTTAACTGTGCTCAGTCGGTTTGTATCTTTCCGCTAGCTTCAGACACTATCACCACGAGCCGTCTTTCTATATGAGCTTCCACGCCTTCCGATTAAGCCACGAGCCGATCGGAGCAAGCCGGCTCGCCCGCCCGCGTCGCCACCAATGCGTATACGTTCGCATTTGGTTTCATTCAGCGTATTACGCTGCAGACAAGTTTTGCGTATACTTCCCTTACCTGTAACGCGTGCATGTATAAACGATCGGATTCGCGTTGCCGTGCTTTTTTTTTTTTGCCGTTTCTTTTCCTGTATGTTAACTGTTCGTTTCTTCTGGGGCCATCATTTTGTCTGCGTTCTTCTCGATCGTTTTTCTTTCTTTTTTGCTGAATGTAATAAAGTGCAGCTGACGCCTTCCTCGGACAAAGATGCCTTGTGTATTAAGCCTTATTGAGACGTGTCAGAGGAATGCATGCATTTTGAGTCGTCTGCATGTTTGGATGCTAGAGAAGATAATCGTCTGCTTCACGAGGAAATAGTTTGGGAAGTCCGTGAAATCTAGGTAGCACACGTTTCGTCGATATAGACAACGGAATGTGAAGCCCGTTGAAAAAGCGCCAAGAACGCTGAAAAAAAAAAAATATCAGGCCATTTCTGGTATCGTTATGCCGTGGAACCTCGGCTATTTCTGGTCTTCCGAAACAGCTCACGAAAAGTGCAATCCAGGGGGAAACATTTCGGGGTTTCGGAGCTGCTCAACCCAACTGAGAGAAAAAGCCTTGATGCATATAAGCCCTGCACGTCGTTTCGAAGCCTGTGGAATTAGCAACAAACACGCATCGCGCGCTTGTGCTACAGTTTTAAGCCTGCATCGATAGCTTCAGGACGATCAATGCACTTTCGGCACGAGTTCGCCAATGTACAGCAACAGACATAGTGCTATCTCCAAGGTAAAGACGGGTCAACCGGATAGACAAGACAGATGCGTCGACTATATCAACTGATGCTCATTGTTCGAGCCTGCAGAATATACATAAGCCGTAATGAGAGAGGGGAAAAATGACATCCTATAGAGGACAGCATTCGTGCAGTAAACCGAGCAAAACAATCAAATTTCCTTTTTTCGGCAGTGAAAAGTATAAGCCACACAACGATACCTGTTTTACGAGTTCTACTCAGAAGTCGGGGGGGGGGGGGGGGGTGACAAAAAATGATTCGGAAGAACCCACCTCACGTTGAACATTGACGTTAATGCGATAAGCATTGAATCAAAGCAGCGACACACCGAATTATCAAATCCTTCACTTCTCTGCGGCCGACTTCTTCAATTTGCTGTCGCCGACTTCTTCACCTATTGCCTGTTCTGGTTGTCAATCCGGGCGCTTACCCTGTACCACATACCCATTCCGAATGATCGGCCAAGAATGTTCACATTCCTAGTGTCACATGCCTGCAGTTGGACATACAACCTAATGGCCCGAGTTGTATATTCGACGCAGCCTTGGAGGGCCGCACTAGCTCTCTATGACGTCGTGGATTTTGAGGGCTTCTTCTGTTCGGGCCTAGGTAATTTGTTCCCCTCAGATGGACTACATGCTCCGCAGAACGAAACCGGTTCTGGACTGTTTTCCGAGACTCTCATCTATCACCTGTAAATAAACACGCCTCATCCATAACAATATTCTAACTTTTCTGACGTATACGACGGCGGAAATACGAGAAAAGTACCTTGAAATCCTCGACGTCATACTGACGGACCGGGGCTAAAATGCTAGCGCGCGAAACTCAAGAAATGAAACTTTGACTTTCATTTCCTTTTCTAATAAATTGTGCTCATTTAAGATGGTGTGTGACGTGCCTCCGCCAGGATTGGCCAAGTTTACCCAATCATCTATCGGTCAAGGTTGTAAAGTTTCTTCGTCAAATTTGTTAATGATAGGTTCCAAGATTCTTGCATGACTGCCCGTCTCCTGGACCTATAGCTGCAGCTGTTGTGAAAGCTGATACAGGAAGGATCGGGAGAATTGGGCCACTAAGGGCAGCTCTAGCCAAGCTGTCTGCTAATTCGTTCATAGCTAATTATTTGTGACCAACTATCGTTGTCGCTAATCCACCGTCGCCGTAACGCCATTGCAGTGAACAAAAGCTGTGATGTAGGAAATAGGACGATTCTGTTCAGTTCGTTTCATCTCGATCCGCTTCGGTCACAACGCGACATAACGTAAAAACAAATACATCCGATTGAGTTCGGTATCGTATAAAAAACTTTATTGACGTCCTGCAGAGCGTGTCTCAACACGCAGCGGGCCGCTCCCACGTAGGGACCGGGAGGCCAAGCCTCTCGGCCGCATCGTGGGACTGCTGGACAGCCCAGAGCTGGCAGGCTTGAAGAGGGCTGCGGAGGGCCACATCCCACCTGGCCGAGTTGTTATCGATTGTATAGTGTAACCGGGCACACAGCCAGAGCATGTGATCTAACGTGGCTATTTCTCCGCAAGAGGGGCAATAATTGTCGGTATAAGTAAATGGATAGATCGTGTGTGAGAGACACGGGTTGGGATACGTTTGCAAAAGCCGAAGTGTGAAGGCCTGAGTTGTGTTGAGCCGCGGATGTGGAAGGGACTAAATTCTGCGTGCGAGGTAAAAGTGTTGAGTAATCTCGTTGTAGGCAGAGGGAGTGTCCCTATTCTCGGGGGTGTCGTCTCCAAGCTGTGCGGGGGTAGCGCGGGGGTAGCGCTTGTCATCAAGTAAGGCTAGTGCGATCGCCACCTGTTCGGCAATGTTCGGCAGTTCCTGGCCCGGAACGAGGCAACATTGGTAATTTGTTGTTTAGAATCGACGGACGAAGCTGACCTATCACTGATCACTGTATATTTGCTTAAGGGTGGTGGCAGCTCTCGCTTTCCTTCTACCGCGGTTATGATCGGGGTGCACGTTTCTAGGGATTGGTGCCACCCTAATGTCCGCGCGAACAGTGAGTTCGGTGGCCTGCACTTTTATCTTAAAAGCTTATAAAATGTTCTGCGCTCACCCCTGCTTTGCCTTTCTTCAAATTTCGCAGCAAGATGGAATTTTATGTTCATTCTTCAAGAATATAACACTTGGCATTGTTACTTGTTACTTCAGGTGTTTGCAGCAGAGCAATGCATGTCCTTCGAAACCCTGATGGGGGGGGGGGGGGGGGAGTACATGAACATAGAGAGAGAGAAGTGGTTCTTTATGAAGGGAAAGGTTGGCGCTATCTTCTGCAGCCCTTGAGGGAGCACGGCTCAGCGCCAACGGGGAGGCGGTATAGAAATTCGGATCGCGCTGACCTCGGCAAACCGCCCTTTATTTTTTTTTTTTTTTCAGAAACCAAGCAAGTAACAGTGCTAAGTGTTCCGTCTGCGGGGCGCTGTCGCGATGTCGTGAAACTTTACCTTTAAAATGTAAATTACAAGTTTATTACGCACTTTTTTTTCTCACCTTAACCACTCATGTTTAGTATGGGCCACAATGACCAAAAAAAACAACAACATAAATAAGGTACTCGTATTGCAAAAGAAAATTCTTCGAATAATCGCCAATGTTGATAATACAAATACCTCCAAGTATGCTTTTGAAGCCCATAACATTGTTCGCGTCAGTCATTTGTATAACTTTGTTACAAAAACTTATTTTTCGACGGCATCCTGTGCCGATCTTTATTCTACTCTGGCATCTTTGGACATGCATCGTGCTAACATACACACAAGAACTATTAATACATAGAATATACCACGTTTTAGCACTTATTATTAATTACAAATGTCTTAAAAATTATTATGGGGTTTCACGTGCCAAAACCGCAATCTGATTATGAGGCACGCCGTAGTGGGAGACTCCGAAAATTTCGGACCACCTGGGGTTCTTTAACGTGCACCTAAATCTAAGTACACGGGTGTTTTTGCATTTCGCCCCCATCGAAATTACAAATGTCTTATAACCTGCCCCAAGTTCTAAACACGTATAAACATACAGTAGGATATGCCAAAGCTGAGCTGCGGAAATATTTTGTTGAAATGTGATTTTATATCTTCGCTTGCAGATGCCGCATGTTTGCTTGGTTATTACTATTATTATTTCTGAACATATGTATAACCATTTCAGCGTTTCGATTTCCGGTTTTATTGTTAAAATTTTGTGCAAAGATTACACACTGTATGCATAAATGTTGAATGTTCTGTTTATTGAATGTGACTATTGTATGTGCGTCTGTTGAAGATTTCCTGTACCACTCATGTGCTACTGCTTGTAGGGGTTTTCTGGACACAGTCAAGCTGCGTAGGCAGTTTTTTGCCAGAAAACCCTCCAGTTGAACCTGGAAAATAAACTTATACTTATATTGAACGAATGACACCATAAAATGCGATCTTGCTACGAAATTTGAACAAAACGAAATAATAAGTGCCAAACATTTCTAAAGTTCTTAAAATAAGAAAAGTTGCACTTGTGCGAAGGGCGAATTACTGATAGCGATAACAAGGAACTAAAATATTACACAAAATAAGGCTCGTAGCTTTATGAGCAATATGAACTGCAGTAAACATTCGCTGAGTAACTAAACTCGCATTTGCCCGCGAGACCCAGATGAAAACCGCTAAATTCGATGCCCGCAAGCACTAACGGTCCCAACGCTAGCATGAGGATCGCTGGCAGTGCTTTTTCCAAAGTGATCGTTGCCGTATGCCGCTCCCTTTATCACATCAGTGTGCCCCGCCTCTGAAGCGAGGCAGATCACGTGACCTCCTCCGAGGGCCGCGCGAACGCGCCTGCAGGGTCTGTATACATTAAAGCGAAGCTTTCTATGCCTCACTGATTCGTCAGTGAGCGCCGAAAACGTACTGAAGGAAAGTCAATTTACACAATGGAACCATCTGCGCACACAACAGAACAACGGCACACGACATACGTATCGTAGAACACTACAGTTAACATTCGTAGTTGTACCGATAAGAACAATGGGAACTGCAACGCCACGCTACCCAGACGAACTGTATATATCTGCAGTGCATTAAGCGCATCACGCAATGCATTCCCGGCCGTCACCATGGGTAGGCCGCGGGTGCAGCGCACGTCGGAAGAGGCTTCCGTACGCGAACGTAAGCGCGATCGTGCCCGTAAGGCTGATCCCGTGTATCGGCAACGGTAGAGCCTCTGACCGTCGACCACAGCGATCACAAGGCGATACTGTGCAAATGTAGAGTCGTCCATGAAAGTGTGAGTGTGTGCGTGTAATCAACGGCTACATGATTTAAAATAAAGGCTATATATATGCAAATTAACGAAATGCGCCTTCATTGAACTTCAACGTTCAAAAAATACAATCATAAACAAGCAATCAAATTACATATGCATCGCATCAGGACGCTCAGCATTTCTTGGGTTCGTTGCGTGGTCGTTGGCTTTGGCCTTCGACTTTGATTCAGTTTGCATGGAAGCAAGCTTCGCGTTCAACCATCTTTCTTTAAGATTGGGGCTTTGGTTTTTTTCCTAAAACACAAGTCCCCGTGTACTAAAGGCATCGAGCAAACGACCACTTCTTTTAAAGCCTATCACTCGACTCACTGCACGGCCACTTTGCGAAAAAAATCGCGTTGCATGGGGCGCCATCAGTTGGCATGAGACGCCCTGCCTACGTCGTTGACACAGGTGCACTGCATGTGCCGTGCCCTTAGTTCCTTCTACCAGCGTTCGCTTTGCAGGTAAGGTTCGCACGTTCGCTTATCAGCGTTCGCTTTGCAAGCCTCTGCGAGAGGCTTACGTACAGGTTCGTCATGCCAAGAACCGTATATAGCAAGTCGGTACAACTGCATGTTTACAAAACAGTGAACATATCAGACGAACACAAAAGTGTCGTCGTACCATTGTGTTCCATATGATGTGTTCACTCTGTATGTATGCGTAGACATGTCAAGAAAATGCGCAAGAATAATGTACCGCGAGTAGATGCCACCTAGCGGAGGGATCGTTACCAGCGTTTTGTATGTCCTGCTTGCCAGTGGATGGCGCTCTGGACACCGTGTCGTATATCAAAGCAAAAAACGGAAGACACTTTGTCGAGACTAAAGTGTGAAACGGCGGAGGCGTGACGCAATTGCGTGTTAAAAGTGTCTGTTAAAGTAGTTTGTGGCCGCCTGGAACTGTAGCAGCGCAGTTTGTGGATCAGGAGGAGACGCGTCGTCCATGGCGGTGCTATGCCAGCTATGCGAGCTACAGGCGTCAGGACATGAGTGGAGCAGACGACAAAACGGATAGGCAAGCAGGCGCCGTTGCTATAGCAACTGTGGCAGCGACGAGGAAATGACATCATAAGGATCGTCACAGCGCAAACAAGACACGGACAAAAGGAAGGAAAAAAATAACACGGCGCTTTTTCCTTCCTTTTGTCCGTGTCTTGTTTGCGCTGTGACAATCGTTACGATGAATCCCAACCAACTGGCACAACTTGCTGTCTTGTTGAAGAAATGACAGACCCGCGCGGCGCCGAACCACCCCGACACCCGCACATGACAGTGACGTCACGCACGCGAGCCAATCAGGAGGCGCAAACCTGCGCCTAGCGACAGTGACGTCACGACACAGAGGAGACCAATCAGGATGCCGGAAAGCTGTGACAGCTTCTGCTAACGGCAGATGACCTTGACAACGAGCCATTAAAGGATTCTGCCTAAATAGCTTTAACGGCCCCCTTGCTCAGTGAGCATGGCGTCGGCGGCGTTGAGCGTGAGTTGACTGTGAACGAGAAGTGTCTCCCAATCATAGCGCAGCGCACGAAGCGTTTCTACCAATCGCAGAGCAGAGCGCGCCGCGTGCTTTCTACCAATCATAGCGCGGCGCGCCGCGTTTCTACCAACCACAGAGCCGCACTCGGTTCCTTGAAGCACCACCACATGGCGCTCGCCTCCACGGCAACGGCGGCACCGGCCTTGAGGGGAAATGAAAACAAAGAACCAGAAGGCTCGCCTTTTGCATAGGGTTCGCCACAACCGTTTCCCGGGAAAGATTACGGTTGCATAAGCTGCAGTTACCGGGTAGCGTGAGAATCAGTCGGGGACACTTTAATGCTATCGCGTCCGGCTCTTAATGGCGAAGCTTAAGCGTCTCCCAAGTTCTTTCTTGATCCAGATAAGTTTTCCGTGCTGCAATTTTTTTTTCATGGTGCGACAGCACCTAACTGGAACAGCTGTATACATTCCGCTTCAGATCATTCAGTGCATATTTCACAAAATTGGGATACAAGGCACGGAGTTTCTGTAGCAAAATGGTTATGCATTGTGTAATGGCTAATTTAGGTTGTGCAATTAGAAAAATTCACCTAAATTAGTAAAACATATATTGACAGAAATTTTCTTAAGCCGCATCGCGCGGGCGATTATCGGGTAAATACCGATGCCCGCCACTGCTGTGAACCTTGGTTACCCAAAATAATTCTTTCCGACCTCCTAAGTTTAATAATAAATATCATGCACTCGTTGCAGAAACGCGCCTGCATTAGCGCTCATGCGTGCGTCATCTGCAATGTGCCCCACTGAAAAACGGCATTCTCTCTTCATTATCAACGTCATAAGTACGTAGACGATCCCGAAATCAGTATTGGTTGTCCTAAAACGCAGCGATTATGTCACAAGAACGAGTTTTTTCGTGGTGACATCGGATGAAGCCGCGGTGGTCACGCGTACCATGCGTACTGGGGGCGTTTCTGACGGTGGCGGGGAGACGCGGCGGGAAGTGTTCTTTCTCAGTGCCAAGGCGAGGGCCTTCCTGGCAGGCCTGTTCGGCAGCAAAAGTATCAGAAGCATGACTATGGACAGCAGAGCGATCGCTGCGACCAAGTAGGGCACCGACTCGCCGCTTGTCGGCGCTGCTTTCCTCACCGCCGCTCCCGTCGAACCCTTCGTGCTGGAATGTACGGAGCCCGTCGAGTGGTCGACGCCGGTCTTCGTGTGTCCCACACCCGGCAGCAGCTGCAGAGAGTTCCTGCCTTGGCTCGCGTCGTGGTATTTCTCGGAAACCTTGTCGACTAAAAAGGTCGCCGGCGAGAAATGCCCGACGCAAGTGTCAAGACCAGGACTGGAGGCTTGCGTGCCATCCACGACCTTGGGCGACGGTGCAGAGTCGAGCGTTGGTGAGTAGGTCGCCGAGGCAATGTTCCCGGCGTTTGCTGCGAATGTTAACTTGGGGCCTGCTTCTGATCTGGCCTGAAAAGAAAGGTGAGCTGGTGAGATGGCAGTAATGAGGGTAAGCAGAGGAGGCTTTGGTCATATGAAATGATTGAGAAGACCTGATCATATTGTGATTGTTTGATGATTGATTAATTGACTTGGTGTTTGACTGATTAATCCGGAGCGACATCAAGAGTTGTGAGGGACGCCACAGCGGAGGACTACAGATAAATGTAGGCCACACAGAAATCACTAGGATCTTTTTTAGTCGACTTGCGACGCAAGAACCCAAAATCTGCTTGGCTTCTGCTGGGACCCCAGCACCCTGTCAAAAAAATCTAATAAATGACGCATATGCCACACATTAAATAACCTTACATGAACCCACTTTTTTATATGTAGTCTCATATGGTTTATCCACAAGAAAAGTAGAAAGTTACCTATCAAGAAAGGGTCAGGCAAGGAGACAATCTCTCCAATGCTATTCACTGCATGCTTAGAACTATTGAAGCTCTTAGACTGGGAAGGCTTAGGAGTGAGAATCAACGGCTAATATCTCAGCAACGTTCGGTTTGCAGATGACATTGTCATATTCAGCAACAATGGGGACGAATTAGAACATATGATTGAGGTCCTTAACCGAGAAAGTGTCAGAGTGGGCTTGAAGATTACTATGCAGACGACAAAGCTATTGTTCAATAGCTTGGCAAGGTAACAAGAATTCAGGATCGCCAGTCAGACTCTAGCGTCTGTAAAGGAGTACGTTTAGCTCAATTACTCACAGGGGACCCTGATCATAAGAAGAAAAGTTACAGAAGAATAAAATTAGGTTGGAGAGCATACGGCAGGCATTGCCAAATCCTGACTGGGAGCTTACCATTGCCGTTCAAAAGAAAAGTGCACAATCATTGCATTCTACCGGTGCTAGCATATGGGGCAGAAACTTGGAGGTCAACAAAGAAGCTCGAGAACAAGTTTAGGACCGCACAAAGAGCGATGGAACGAAAAATGATAGGCCTAACGTTAAGAGACAGGAGAGAGCGGTGTGGATCAGAGAGCAAACGGGGATAGCCGATATTCTAGTTGACATTAAGAGGAAGAAATGGAGCTGGGCAGGCCATGTAATGCGTAGGATGGATAACCGGTGGACCGTTAGAGTTACAGAATGGATGCCAAGAGAAGGGAAGCGCAGTCGAGGACGGCAGAAAACTAGGTGGGGTGATCAAGTTAGGAAAATTGCAGGCGCAAGTTAGAATCACCTAGCGCAAGACAGGGGAATTGGTGATCACAGGGAGAGCCTTCGTCCTGCAGTGGACATAAAATATAGGCTGATGATGATGACTCTCGCATCGCCAAATTTGCACAGACTGATCCCACAATCCTTATTTTGCCTACAGTCCCATGGTATAATATTGACATTTACACGCTCGCACGGTATTTGCACAGCACGTGTAAACGGCACTGACCTTATTTTTGAGCTCGAGTAATGAAGGCGTTGGCACTGCGGTCACTAGCTGCGACAAACACGAATCGCAAGCATTCCGCGTGGGAGGTTTCCAACAGCCCGCCTTTACGCCGAGGTAGGTCACGTGACTTTCTCTTTGATCCTGCAATAAACCCGATAAATGTGCCTCAGGCGAAGAAAAAAATTGGAGGACGCTTTTAAGCTTCGCCTTTAAGAGTAACGCGATAGCGGTATCGGGCCCCGTTCGTATAGCATTTTTCTTTATGAGTAAGCTTTACTGCAACACACAACGTGGGAAAGCCAGCTTACAAATACAAAGCTTACACCGATCCCCTTTGTGTCAGCTTCATCAGCAATGCATTTGAACACAAATGCACTGCTGGGAAGACATTTTACAGGGGTAATATAAGCCGTCTTTGAAAATGTGAAGGCCTTAGGACCTTTTTTTTTATTATTTTATTGGTGGCTGTTCCCCCGAGGCGCGCGCGTGTCCAAAACGCATTAGGCAGGCTAAGTCTCGGTTTGGAGCGAGCAGGCATCAAGACACCCTAGCCTGCCGTAGGGTGCCTCGATGCCCAGCGCCGCTTTACAGGGTGGGGACAGCCTTTGAATCACCCCGCGCCGCCGCTCTGGCTTTTCGGCGCCATGTTGGTTCTTTCGCGCCGGCTGTCGAGCTGAACGGATGCGCGCTCCATATGCTTTTTTGTGGCGTTGTGGTGCGAGAGCTCGTGTTTTGTGTAGTCCCTTTTGATGTTCGTGCTTGTCAACGAAACATGACGGGTTGCTTTGTGGCTCTGTGCACTGGATGGGCCGCAAATGAGCCGCGGGTATTTTGTTACCCCCGCGTTGAACGAAGAAATGGCAGCGCAAGTGAAACGTGGCAGCTGGGTACCGACGGACACAACGAAAATATGCGAGTGAGGATCATGATTTTGTTAAGGATAATGTCCCTTTGTAATCCTTTTCATTTTCACTGAGAAGTTGCAATTGTATGTTGGCGTGCCTTTTCTAGTGATAATGCTGCAGTATGGTGTGATCACCGTGTTTGACTTGTTGCAACGGCGTAGGTTTATTTTAGACGTTTGTGAATTGACCTTTTTTTGTAGCTAAAAGTATTGGGACACTTGTAAACTCGTTTCCTGGATACGCGATCGATGACCTGGTCGGTTTTTATAAGCAAAAATTAAACAAGCACAAAGCATCACTCAGTCGGAAGAGAGTGATGAGAGAAGCGACTTCATTCTCGACTCAGAGGAAGTTTCTTATCTTGGGGAAGATGTGCTCGTCCACTTGGCAGGCTTTTTGTTAAAGCCGATTATCCGCAATGTGGAACACTGCTCTGTGTGCATGTGCATGCTAGCGGCTGAAAAACCTGGACAGGAACACCACCTTGCTCAACTAAATGAATATGTCCAAGGCGTCAAATTTTAATTTATGCAAGCAGACAAATTCTGGACTTTGTTTTTTTTAATGTGAGGGTGTTCTCAAGTATTTTGCTGAAGCTCAAGATCTGAGATGTCTGAGAAACACCATTGAAAGCACTGAAGAAAATTAATGGAAAGAATGTAACCTTGCCAGAAAACCCATGTTATCAGCACAAAGATGTCATTGGAAAATTCTTGAACGATTTGTGTCCACACATCTCCGCATCTATCTGCGATGGCTTAACACTCCTGCAAAGGCAGCTGAATGTTATGCTAGCAAGACTGTAGCAAGTACGAGCGTGCAGTAGAGCAACCACATTTTCACCAGATAACTTCACTGAGAGCTCATAAAGTGAATTATTTAGTGCTTACTTTTGTAAGTAAATTCTGTTTGGGTGTTGAAAACTGTTCTTTGTGCATTTTTCTTCTTCAGTAGGCACATAAACTGCAGCAGACCTATTCACGCGACGTCTCCTAATTTTTCTCCCAATTTCATAAATATTAGGAGAAAATTAGGAGAAAAATTAGGAGACGTCGCGTGAATAGGTCTGCTGCAGGCTCCTAATTTCATAAAAATATTGGGCTGCTGAGCACGACGTCGCGGGATCGAATCCCGGCCACGGCGGCCGCATTTCGATGGGGACGAAATGCGAAAAACACCCGTGTACTTCATTCATTCAAACTTCATTCAAGTGTACAATTCCAGTAATATTTGTGAGATGTTGACCAGTTAAATGAGTAAATAAAGAAGGGGGAAACCTCGTAAACAAATCGTGCCACCTTCGGGTTAAGATACACTCGAAAAGTCTCAGACAACCTCTTTTGAAACGAGCACTCTATGCAAGCAAACTATTTATCAGATCGTAAAGGAGAAAATCTGTATTTAAATCGCGTCGGTATCGCCCTTAGCACGCCCGCCGCCCTTTCTTTCTGCCCAATAGTTAATCTGCAGCCGCCACACCCCCAGTGCGTCCGTATTGGAAAGAACCAAGATGGCGCCGAAAAGCGTGGGTGTCCTCACCCTGAAAGCGGCGCTGGGCATCGAGGCACCCTAGCCTGCCGAGGAGGCGAGCGCCATCTGGTTGGTGTTTTTGCAAGTAATATATCCGGGCGCGCCGCTGTTGTATGGTCGAAATGCTATAAAAGGGGTTTGTGTTTGAGTTTTCCTCGTAACAGAATTATGTTTTCTCGTACATTCAAATTACAATCCGACGGTATCATGTCTAGGTTGTAGGTAAGTCGTACTTAACAATTTTTTGACGGATTTTACTTAGAGAAATTCAGTTTTCTTCACTAACGCCCCTGCGCCATGCGGAGGGCCTGCGTGGTCGGGGTGATTCGGGATGATTTTCTCCACCACTGACGCCGGCGCTTACGCCGACGCCGAATTTTCTGCGATACGGGGCCCTTAACGCTATCGCGTTAAAAATGCTTTCAAGTGCAACTACCGAGACAGTAAGTGTAGAACACGAACTCGCCTATGCTCGGTAACAACTTAGCTCCGGGCCATTACAACACCGCACTACATTCAACATGTGGCAACGCAAAAAACGGACATGGACAAAAATGGACTCGTGTGTCATCCCTTCTTGTTCGTGTATGTTGTTTGGGCTGCTACGTGATGAACGTAATAACACTCTCCCAATTCCATATTATTGCAGTTTAAAAAAACTAAACAAAGAGGAAAATGAGTTTGCGTTCGCTATGTCTTATGCCACACGTCAAAAGCTGTGTTTGTCCATGTAACAAACCACCTCATTCGTAACATGCACCTTTAAATATATGGCGTAGTTAACAGAAACAATAAAAAAGAGTTTGAAACAAGCGTCGTTGCGCTATTTCGGAGGCTATACGAGGCGCGCATAATTGATTTTTATTGGGTTAAAGATCGTAAAGACAATAAATAGGTTATGCCCTGTGGCATATTTTGGTAATGCGCTACAGAGAAGTTACAAAGCACCGTCCAGGGAATGTTATACCGCCAGAATTTTGAAAAGGGGTTCAGTACTCGACGAGACTTAAGCAAATGAAATGTTTCGAGGTCATGGTGCGAGGTGGCGGTGAACTACTCTCTCGTAGCAGCAGAGACTCCCACTGCCTCGGCTACAGTGATGTTACACTGGCTGTTGCGTCCACTAGCGACGTGCATGGGTGTGTTAACTTGCAGACGCAATCGTCACTGCGTTATCTGTGCACACTATAAAATAATTTACACCCTTAAAAGTGAATAAGGGTGTGACTCTATCATTAATAACTCACACCCTTACACCCAAGAAATAGTGTTTGGTAAGAGTTATTGACCAAGTTACACCGTTATTCGGTTTTATGGCTGTAAATTATATTACAGCTGCACTACGCTTGCCTCTTTGCAATGTCCAAACTTGGTGGAAGGCCCACTAGCGCGATGCAAGCCTGATGAGAAACACAACGCAGTGAATGTGCACGAACCCCTAACCTTGGGCGCCTTGTCTTCGTGGCTTGCCGCGTCGTTGTGCTTGGCACACTTCTTCCTGCGCTTCCTCTTCCTCTTGCGCCTGCGCTTCCGATTCTGCTTTACGGGCGCCGCTTCCTGGGGCCTCGGCGGAAACGCGAACAACACAGGCGGTAGCGACGTTCCGGGAACGGGGCTCTCTGCGGGGGAGTGCCCGGACGCCGGCGGGCTCGGGCGTATCACGAAGTGAGGCGTCCCTCGAGCGGGTACCCCGCCGTCACCTGGACTTTTGCTAGGCTGTTCCCGGTTCCAGTACATGGCTTCCGCCTCTTCTTCTTCTTCTGCTCCTACGTCGTCTGCGCCTCTCGCACGTATAAGGTTGTTTATGATGATTGTGATTTCCGAGAATGGCCCAAACCCGCTGGGGACATAGCATAGAGAAACATGGACATAGCGTTTTCTACTAAAATTGCCGCACCTACTATGAAAGTGACGGTTAGTACATGGCTCTGTCTAATCTTCGAGCTCATGACTTCGGGCGTTACTTGTGGCATTCATTATTACGATTTAACTTTCTTAATTTCCAAGCACTCATAGTTTTCAAGGAAGATGACGAGGCAATTAAACTCTGCGCTCATGCGTAATCACTGCGGACAGTTGCATCTAGGACGCAATATTTTGTCGAGAATAGGTCAACTTGCAATATCACCAAGCCGTTTGAAGCCAGAAGGAAAAACCTTAGGCACATCCATGTACTCTCCATCATTTCCAGAATTATTTCCATGCTGGCTGGAGCTCCATACTTGTATACCTCCAATAGCCAACCGGACACTTAACCTGGTTAACCTCTCCGCCTTTCACCTCTTATTTTTCTTCCTTCCTTCCTTAGACACTAGCGTCAGAGTATTCTCCAGTGACATCTGTAGGGAACTCTGGTTGTGGGAGATCAGGCCGAGATTCTAGTACCAATGTTCTCGAAAACTCCCCAGCTGCCCATCACTTTTCAGTGTCCTCGGGTATACTAGGTATATGTTGTAAATCAGTCCTCGCTTAGTTCTGTCCCGGTTTCACTCGGCCAGGGTAATGCTGTCGCAACATGGTTCCATAAGTATAAAAGGTCTCAGTCGGATGCCTAGCACCTTTTCAAAACAAATCGAGCGCCACTCCCATTCGCCCCATTTTCGACAAAAGTGGCGGCCCTACTAAAAGCACGTGCCCTGTATACAGGACAGAAAAAAAAAACGATCGCAGCTTGCACTATTGGTGCAAGCATCGAGCAAACAGTGGAGCTTGTGATCGACCAAGCTACAGCCAGGGTCGCTAATCCCGACGATGCTAGATACTCAAACGCAGACTCTCGCGTTCTCGAAATTCGGGATCTTCGACTCGACGATGCCTCTTCTGGGCTGCAGCTACGGCACGGTATTCCAGATCGGCTCGTCGCCGACGCGCAGATTCTCGCTTGGCCGCATGACGTGCTTCAAGACGCGTCCTGGCGAAGCGTTGACATGTCTACGGGAAGCGAGGCACATGTGGTTGCTAGGCGAAGCAAAGTGACGTTACGGCTAGACGCAGCACGAGCGCGGTCGTAGCAGCTCGGTGCGGAGCGGCGGCAAAGCCAGGCGCAGCAGTACCAAGTGGTTGCTAGGCAACGCGCGGTGACGTCATCGCCAGGCGCAGTTTCTGGTCTACGCGATACGGATCAGCCTCCGGCTTAAACAGCTCCGCTATAGTGAACTAGAATATCTAGAACACTGTAGCTCCACTGTTTAAAAATTTTAGGAGGAACACCAGTGAGCAACACCAAATCCCTTCAGACAGGTGACGTGGCCTTGCAACAATTCTTTATTGCTATAGTAATTATACGGACGCTCGAAGCGCATTAGCACATCCACCGGCGTTGTCGTGCTGTGCTTACGCACTGACGCTGCGTATTGGCCATGAAGTTCGAAGAGTACATCTTCGGCCTTTATTTCCTCAACAAAGTCAACCCTATTTTTGTCATATAACAGAAATAAATGTTGGCAGTTAACGCCCGACGGGCGAGGCACTCACAGCAATTGCAAGTTTATAACGTTGCGCGCTGACTTGCCTGACAGTGTTCTAATTATAAGCAGATGCGACATGGCATGTACAAGGCAACACACAATGCAGCTGCTACTGGGCAGGAGGAACGGTGCCCTGGCAGCTACCGAACGTCTCACAACGTAGACTTAGTTACTGTATATGCTACCAAATGGCTACCTTTGGTAGCATATATACAGTAACTCTACGTTGACTTGGTGAGGAGCGCCGCCAGGTGGCGTGGCAGGTGTCGCATCTCTAGGGTGCACTACATGAGATCGACGGGAAACCGTCGGCGCTGGTCGGCGCCCAGTGAAAAAAAGAAAACGTTAGCTTCACATTTACTCTCCGTTCCGCTGAGACCGTACATACACGCGTAAGCAGGAAGGCGACTGCGCTGACAAAGCTCGTGACAGCAGCGGAAGGCAGAACGCTGTCCTAGCCCCACCACCGTGCCGATTGAGCGTAGCGTTGAAGCTGCGTCCACTTCTGCTCGTCTTTTTTCTTTTTATTGCGATATCAATTATATGGACACTACAAGC
Organism: Dermacentor silvarum; assembly: GCF_013339745.2. Lineage (NCBI taxonomy): Eukaryota > Metazoa > Arthropoda > Arachnida > Ixodida > Ixodidae > Dermacentor > Dermacentor silvarum. Next base: position 89,994,450 of record NC_051162.1, read on the forward strand.
GGATTTCTTCCGTCGCCTTGAGGTTCCGTGTAAAGTCCAAGGGTGATAAAATCGTCGCCTCGCGCCGTATGTGCGAGTGAAAGCGCGCGAGGGACGCGCGTTTTCACGGAGATCTAACGCGCGGTGGAGAGCAAACGCGACGTCTTCCGTCGCGCGAAAGGCCGTGGGTGGATGGGAGGGAGGGGGGCGACGTTGTGCTGCGGCACCAACTACGTATCTTGCGACCGGGCAGAAGCGCAACTGGCGACTCAATCTCCCACGCGAAATGAGGAAAGCGGGAAGGCAGCGCGGGAGGGAGGGGGGTACGGCTTCTACTCTGACAGCAACTCCGTACTTTGCGCAGCTGCGGGCGGTCGCGCGCACCGTATCTTGAAAGCGATTTGCACACAGCACCTACCTTTGTATTCGCTGTGCTTTGGCCGCTGTTTCCGTTAAAGTGATAGACCACACGAACCTTCGCTCGCTGCTGATTCCGCACTTGCTTACGCCAGCGTTTTGACAGTGATTGTCTGCGGTCATCAAGGGCTGTCTATTCATGTTTGCTTATGCGCGCTGACACCACGCTTGTTAATTCAGTTAGTAAGCGAATGTGTCCAAGTTTGCGCAGCCGATAAAACTACTATCCTTACTCCGTATAGTTCTCTACTAATTCGCTATCGCAATTGATGCTTCGCCTTTCGGGCGGAACAGCGACTTTTATTTTACAGCGAAGTTGTTAAAGGGCCCCTAAACCACCTCAGATATTTTTTGAACATTTCAAGTAAACACGCGCATCGAGTTCAGCATGCCGTCACGGTCAACGATGCCAAACGCTGCAGCGCTATGCGCAGCGGACGCGCCACACAAAAAAAAAAAAAATGAAAACAATGCCGTCCTCCTCCCCTCGCCTTTCCGGTATCCCCAGCGGTCGTCACGATGTCAGCAGGGGGAATCTGGTGATGTCAGCTGCGGAAACGATGTCCATTGGTCGAACAAGAACCTACGACTTCCGGTTTGACTGCTAGCAGGTACGCGCGCTCCCTGCTCGTCCTAGCCGTGTTGCTCGCTTGTGCGCGCTTGCGCATCGGAATCCGCCTTTTTCACGGCGCTACGGCGCATGCGCCCTGCCCTGGCGGATTAGTCGCGAAACGTTTTGGAAGGGTCGCGCGCGCGGCCGTGCGGCCCCGTCTCGGGGGAACGTCCCCCGAAAAAAAAAAAAAGCGCTCGCACGCGCGCTACTGCAAGTGCAAACTCGTGCTGTGTACCTCGTTGAACCTTCACTGGTAGCTCGACGTCGGTGCGGTACCGAAAACGTGCGTAGCGTAAGACGGCAACTCCACTTCTAACAGAAAGCGGTGAGGGCTTCGTCTAGACTGCACAGGGAACCACGTAGTTGCCGCCTTGCATTGATGGCTGTAATAGCAAATTTATCGATAAACCCCTGCGTTACACTTGGACGACACTTAAAAACACGTTGCTGACGAATACTTCATGCAGCGTCGGTCCTCGCTTGCTGGTAGTGGCAGCGTGTGCCCGACTTCACGTACTCGTTCAAGGCGCGGTAACACTGGGTCGATACGAGACCGACAAGACGCGCACGCCTACGATTGGCCGACCATTCAGCACAGTGTGTCGTTGAGACCATTTTATCATACCAGGGGCCGTATTCTGTAACGCTTCGGTTTTCGAAGGATTCGGTTTGCGTGCAGCGATTGGTCGCCGCCTGGGTGACGCCATCGCCTCAGGGCGCGAACGCTTTTGCTGACGTCAAGCACATGTCAATCACGCGGAAACCGAATTTGTCGTCTGCTACGAAGTGAAGCCGCGCGCGCTGCTTCGGTCTGATCCGAAGCGCGGTGTGCCGTGTGCAGAGCCTGTGCGTGCCGTGTGCACGGGCGGGATCGTAGCACTCGGAGCAAAATGACGGCGTGTGCGGTGCCTGTGGCGCCTGTTATCGTGCTTTTAGCGAGCCTCCGTGATAGACAGCGACAACCTCGACGTCGACAAGACGCCTTTGAGATGACAGATGAGGGATTCAGGCGACAATTCAGATTCTCAAAAGAGACAGCGCTCCGACTGTGCGAGGAACTTGAGTGTGTATTTTGGCCGCAACGCGAAGTTGGCGTACGACATCCCACCTAGCGGCATAAATGGGTCAACCGAAGTAAACAAAATTCGTTAAGCCACTCACCGCCAGTACAACTCACACGCGTTTCTTGATGAAAAACGTAAACCTCATCAATACCATGAACAAATTATGAACAAACCAAGAAGCGCTCGTAAATTGGTATATTTCTACTCGGTTTGTGACGTTCACTGCCACAAAAAGAAACCTTCGCGCCGATTGGTCTCTGTCCTTTCACTTGTTTTCATTACGTCAACGGACCGCCCCAATGTGACGCCACCGCCAAACCGAATCCTTCGAAAACCGAAGCGTTACAGAATACGGCCCCTGGCCTACAAGACGTAACCGACGAGCGCGAGTTGTCGTACTGCGATGGGCTTTCTTGTCGACGGCACCGATAAAATCAGCGTGCCGACCATCACTCGGCCGAACCCCGCGCGATCGGCCGTCGAACCGATAACGCGATAACCGCAACGGCTTCGTTAGTATATATAAATAATCGCGCTCAAAGTGAGTCAAGACATGCCTACGAAGTTGAAATTTTGCACAAGATTCGACCCTCTCAATCCGTGCACATAAGTTTGAGCCAATGTTGATCCTGATCAGCGAAGGTTAGGCCTGGCGCCGTCTAGTTCGCGCACCCGCTACCGGCGGGCCGGTACTGAAAAGTAAGCAAGTTATAACGAAGGAAACTGCTTTTATAGCCCAATTCTAGTCTTAGCGATTTGAAATAAACTACCCTTCGTTTCGATCGCCGCGTACACAATAAGCTGCAAGCGGGGACACAGCGCTGTGCCCAACGCCTGTGCCAACATCTGTACCCGTATAGGCTGCCGGTCGTATTCACGACGTAGATGGGTGGGTTTTTACGTGTTGGCATGCTGACACATAGCTTAATTCCTGCGATGTACTCTTTACCTCTGCGTCAAACCCGAAACAAGAGACGGTATACATGCGGTACAGCAGCATAAACAGCCGCTTCGCTCAGTTATATACCAACGGTGCCAACGACGGCATCCGCGTTTTTGCAGGAGAACAACACGGCCTTTAAATGAGCGCTTATGCGAGCACAGTTTGCTCTAATAATGCTTAATGACACGCGCAAACTAACTATCGCGAAGTTAAAGAAAAGCGAGAATCAGTAATAAATTACAGCGCAATATTTGTAACTGGATCACAACCGCCATTGTTTAAGTGGCTCAGCCGCTCATACTGACTCGTTTCACGATGGAACGACGCGGCTCATATGAGCAGATATGTGTGTTTTATTCTACGTTTTGACATTCTTTCATATCAGCGCCTTTTCATTTATGCACCTTTCCCCCATTTTTTGACGCTAACAGCGATCTGTGGTTGTAGATGCCGATGTAAACAAGTGCATGGCTTTGCTAAATTCGACACGGAAGGCTGCGCACTTGAAAACACCTTATTTATGCGAAATGTCTAAAGAACGTGTAAAAAGCATTTCAAAAAAAGCGAGGTGCAAGTGCAGGAGTTAGCGCCAACAAACTCCAAAGCAGCCGTTACGGCAGAGGGAACTCAATGTGCTTTTATCGGCCGCACTGTAAAAAAAAAAAAAAAAAAAAAAAAAAAAAAAAAAAAAAAAAAAGAAAGAAAAAAAAAAACCGCGGAAAGAAAACAGCACACTCAGGCTTGCTCACCCTACATGCAGGCGCGTAGCCGGGGGGGGGGGGGGGGGGGGGGGCTGATGGGGCTTCAGCCCCCCCCCCCCCCCCCCGAAATTTTTTCGTGCCGGCATGCACCGCCGACCAAAACTACCACAGATGCCGGGAATAATAATAATAATAATAATAATAATAATAATAATAATAATAATAATAATAATAATAATAATAATAATTTACTCCCATGAAAAGAATGACATGGTGGGGTTCTGAATAAAAAGTTGCACGCAGGCAACTTGACCAGCCCAAAAACCCATCAAAGGCAACAGAGGGCGTCGGGCGCTCACATGTGAGTAAACAGATGGGAAGGTGCCAATTAAAAAAAATGTGTATACGAGACAGGTAGTAATACACTTTAACAATTAGAAAAACAAGTAGTCTGCATTAACAAGGAAATATTGAATTTATATATGAGCATAATAGATTACATAAAGAAAGTCTTATTAGAAAATAGGAAAAAAATACATAACATAGCACTATATTCAGTGCAGCATAAACTAAAGCAAATAAAGGGGGGAAAAGTCATACAGTATTGCATATGAACAAACTCATTAAACAACAAGGATTAGTTTGACTGAAAGTAGTTGTGCAGGCTGCATAAGGACAGAAGGTCTATTTCTCGTAAGACGAGGTTATTGAGTAAAGTCGGAAGTGTACGTATGTCGAAGCATTTGTTGACGATAATTCGTTCTTGAGTGCAGAATGTTCCATTGTTCAGGTGTCCATAGGCTGCGACATGTTCGTGTAGGCGAGCTATGTTCAATCATTCTGCATTCTGTCTACAATGTCTTTTTCACGCTCGAAAGACATTTCGGCACGAACATTGCAAACTCGGGCTGGATTTCGTGGCACCTGTGGTGGATTTCGTGGTACCTGGGGTCACGTAACGCAAGGAGCCCCATCTGAGCACAAACTTTCAAGGGCTTTTCGATAGCGAGCAGGCGCGTTGCGGCATCTCGCAGCGGCCGCGGAATCTACGGAGTGCATGGATTTCAATTTCGAAATTTTGTGGGTGTAAAGTTCTCAAACTTTTGACGCGAAAGGTGCACTGACATTTCCAAAGGCGTGCTTCAAAAGAGTTTCAATTCTGGAACTTTATGGGGTTAATGCTGTTATAAACTTGGACCAACATGCGTGCACTGGAGCCCTCGTGTCCAAGCCGTTCCAGAAATGAAAGCACGCGCTCGCAATCTTCCACACACACGAAAATACTAAATATTACCGTGACTGTGAGCTAGCAGCTGCTAATTTTCTCCGAACCTTTTCAGGACGCGAGCCCAATGTGATCGATCAGCTGGACCAGGGCAGGCAAAGTAAAATTTGAGAAAACAGGAGAAAGTTAGAAAATGGCCTATTATTGAGGAAATTCTTTTTGCAGGCTACAAGGTCTGGCTCTCGTTGGCCACAGGGACAGTGGCCATATGGATTCAAGCATAGGCCCCCCTGAAAATACAGGTATTTTCAGAGCGCTTATTCGCATGCGAGCTGATCGTGGAGATACATATCTGAAGAACCATTTGGAAAGTTGCCCCAGTAATGCCTCGTATTTAAGCCCAGATGCACAAAACCAAATTATAGAAATCTGTGGCGAAATTATCAAAGAAAGCCTAGTTGCATAAGCAGGCTGCTTCTCCGTACTTGCTGACGAAACGACGGACATCGCCGGAATCGAACAGCCTACTGTTTGTGCAAAGTACCTAAACAAGGATGCCAACGACATCGAGGGAGTGTTTTAGGTTTTAGCACCGGAATAGACGCCCATCTCGCATTGCGACTGCAGGTTCTATGTAAATGTGTACAAACTGTTCCAGATTCTAGTCACCCTTCCAGTGACCACTGCCAGCGCACAGAGAATATTTTTTTACAAGAGTTTACTAAAAAACTACTTGCGCTCTACAATGTCTGTGGAACGTATGGTTAGACTGGTGCTTCTATACACCCACAGAGACGTCGGCATCAACGTGTCCGAAGTCATTGACCGCTTCGCTCAACTTCCCCGCCTAGAGAAGTTTGTCCTTTAGATAGCAAAGCAGCAAAAATCAATGCAAGTAAAAAGCTCTATTCCTTCAGGTACATAAGCTCGTAATTATGAAAACGTATGACTGTTCGTTAGCTTTTAAAAGCGCAGAAATTTTAGCCGTTTATTCTAGCAGTTAGCATCATGATCAAAATTATCATGCGAATACGAAAATTACGAGGACATCAATAACCAATTTTGACCGACCTTGCTCATTGAAAGCCCGGCCCACGATGCGTTTGCCAAAAATACACTCGGATATTGGGTAGTCACTTGCCGCATCATCTGTGGCTTTCGTTTGTCCTTTTCTTTCCTTTTTAGCTACCTGCTTTTATTTCTTTTTTTGAAACGAAGCAAAACCCTCCTTTAATTTTGGGTGCATAATAATTGTTGCCGCTGTGCAGGCAGTTAAATTACACATTTTCGTACTGATTTCTGCATTATTCCTCTATTATTCATGGTGCTGTCGCGACCGCTGCATGGCCTGAGTACATATCACGATGTCTGCGATCATAGTTTTGTTCTTGCCTAGATCATCTGTCTTTCTGTGCGCAAAGTTTACTGTGCGCAAGTTTACGACCGGTAACAGCTGCTCCTGCGCAATCTATTGCAACGAGGGGCAGCCTCATTGAGGTTTTTTCCTGGCCGTTGCATATGTGCAAAAATGTAAACAAGGTTCTTGAATGACGAAGATTCATCAAAATATTTGTCCTCAACTTATTCATTAGATGGCCTTTACGTTCTTCATATCAGCTGTATACACTGCTTTCTCGCTTTCGAACACATATGGTTCTAATGTCCGTGTGATATTTTCCTTCCTTATTAAATAGACAAAAAAAAACGCGGCTGCATTATATCAGTTATTTCTGCGAGAATTTTTAGGACATACGAATATATTCTTTTATGAAAAAATACATATTTTACTTGACAGTGCGTAGCGTTCAATAATTCGTTTGCAGTATCTAATATACAATGGCATTGGCAATGCAGTTATTATTCATGTATTTGATCCCTCGACAAATTCTATAAGGAGGAGGCCGCGCTGCAACCTCAGCCCCCCCCCGAACAAAATTTCTGGCTACGCCACTGCCTACATGTATATAGTTGGTGAGTGCTACATGGCTTCCAGGAACGACATGCTGCCCCCCAGAAGCCATTAATAATTATTCGCGATCCACGAAACGCACAACCGATGCGCACTTAACACGGGCGCAGGTTCACAAATCAACCGGCGAAAGCCCCAGCACCCTACCAAAACGTTTCCAGCGGCGCGCTGCAGAGGGCAGCACAGGAAAATGAAAAAGGCGGATTACAGCCCGCAACACAAGTGCCAAATCGCTCGCGTTCCAACACAGTCATGCTTAGCGGTCTGATTAGCTGCGCGAACAGAGTGCGACAGTATTGGCCTTTCCAGACGTGCGCGCAACACAGGGTCTATAGCGGCACGCTTCGCATAACACGGGCCGGCACCGCAGCAACAGCTGGTAGCCGAGAAGCGCCGAGTCCGCGTCCGCGTTACCGGCACGATAACTCGCCGCACGCCGTTTGCCATTCGCGGGCCGCCATTCGACAGCGGTTTTGCTCGCGAGCGGCAAGATTTCCTTGTCGTACGTAGAGAGGAAGAGACCGGGACTCATTTGTGCGGCAGCCTCACCGCCGCTGATCGCTCGACGGCGCCGATATCGTCGCTAGGCCTTTTCTGGTTCCCTTCAAAGCTAAAGCGGACGGCGCTTCGAAATGAATTGCCGGCGCTCAAAAGGCGCAATATTTTCTTGTCGTTGTTACCGCTCTTCGCAATAATTGTACACAAAGAAGAAAAATACGCTGATATTAGCGGCGCCGTCGGCTGCGATGCGAGCACAGCCGAGCCGGTCGTCTCCCATCGGTTGCTGTGCACTGCAGTTCAGCTGCAGCCGATGTTTTCGTTGCCGTTGCCGGTGGCGGAGGCGCGCAGCTTCGCGGTCGTCGATTGGCTCGTTGATCGTGCAGCGGGCGGGGCGCCGGCCGAACTGCCGTCTATTTTGGAAACCTCTCGCGCGGCAGACGTTCTACAGCACTGGAGGCCGGTTTGCCGTCCGTATATGTGCCGCTAGCATGGACGTGCCTTAACCGGAAGTAGGCAGTGAGAAGCGCGTTGGCGATGACGTATGTCACGTGACATTTCGAGCAGCACTCGGCGAGGACGGGAGACCAGCCGACCAAGAGAGTAGCGAAAAGAGCGAAACAAGCGAGGGCCGTTTTTCGATCATCAAACGCGTGTAACTCCGCTATTACGGCACCATTTCGAAAAATGCTCGCGGCTACGTGTTCGTTGTAGACTCGTGCACAACTGCAACACCACAACTAAATTTCGACCTCTGGGTGATTTATGGGCCTTTAAGGGCTAATTCCCCCAGGAGCGTGTGCGCGTGTAGAAAAAATGTCGCAGTTTCGAGCGTGAAAGTGCCTCGAGTCACGCGGCAATTTTGCGTGTATTCGCGGGCTCCTTTCACGCTCGGAAAAATACCTTTATGTAGCACGTATTGAGTAAGAGAAAACTGTATCGGGAACTTTTCGAGTTGCTCTACAATTTTCTCATTGACACTTCTCATGTAATTATATTTGAGATGATTAGGCCTAATTATCTAATTAGGCGGAATGCAAGCAATCCGAGTATTGCCAAGCGATGGCAAACAACATTACCTTAGTTTTGTCCAGCTACGTAGCATTTGCATGTTTTCAAAGTTTGGCCCAAGTTAAGTGAAACACCCCGTATTCAGCGTGCCTTCTTATAATGAATTAGTCGCGACTGCATTGTCCGTTCATGTGTTTGTCTTCTCAATGTGAAAGCAGCTTTTGCACTGCGGTCTCTAAACCGAGTAGGACGGTTGCGCAATTTCACTGCAAGAAAGCGTGCGCGATCATGTGAACACCCCCTGCATATTGATGGTATCCGTGAGAAAACCAAATAAAAATCGTCACCCACTCATGTGTACATGGCAGCCCAATGCAAAGAGAATTCAAGCACTGAAAAAACGCAATGTGGACTAGCTAGCGCTCATCACCTGCAATACCACGGGTATACTTGCCATTAATTTTTTCAGGGCCTGCAATCATTGTATTAAGTGACTGACGCACACATCGAAGTAAGCTGGAAAGCTCCTCTACAAGCCGCTATTTCGATTTTCAGTAAAACAGGCAACGGATCCTAGCAATCACGGCAAGTGCGATGGAGAAGCTGCATTTTCGCGCATAATTGTTCACAGGGGAAAGCAGAACCTATAATGCTGCATTTCCGACTGAATAACTGTTGACGTGCCAGGTGATGGAGCACCGGCAGAATATTCAGCATACCGAGGACAACCAGATTTTTATGCAACGTACAAATTTATCGCAGCAATAATGCTGATGAGCCCGCCGGAAGAGTGAAAAAATGCAGCACTGCGGAATGCATCGATAGAGCAATCAGAAAGGCACCTTACCTCGCAAAAACTGTTCTTCGTCGGAACAAAGTTCTTTCGGCCAATGTTGTGCAGCCCCTGCGTCTAGCACAAGCCGTCACGCTTTGCTTGTGGTATAAAAAATGCACAGCCATCTTCAGGCTTCTTGCGGCAGTTATATGCGCTACAGCACGGCATAACGCTAGCACAGCACCGCAGGAAATGCAGCGTGCAACGTTCGCTGCACCGAGCCAGTCAAGCTGAGGAGAAAAATGGCGCCAATGAAAAAGAAAAACACAAGCAAAACACAAGATACGCTCGTTTCCAAGGGCAACGGCAGGGAGACCAATCGTCGTGCAGAAAACCGGTCGCAAAACCGGTTCCCACGGAGGTCACGCGGCGGCGGCAGAGTTCAAAGAGTGGCAGTACTTTCCAATTATGAAGAGACCCTCTAACCAGCGCCTCCTCTCTGTTCTAAGACTCCGCACGCGAGCGGCACATGCGCCGCCGATAGTCACGCGGCACGGGTTTAAGAACCTTGTTTTGAAGTTAATGTTTGTCCCCGTCTCATGTTGTCCTGTTGATACTGCATCACACTATACAGCGCTACAACATATTACAACATACAGCATCTAGGTATTACTCTGCTGCTTTCGCAGTGAAATAGGGGGGGGGGGGGGGAGGGGGGGCCTACCTGTTGCATGATTACGTATTTATGCTCATACCTTCATCATGTATACACCAATCACCCGTTTGCTATAATATGAAATCTTTTTTTCCCGTTGTATTAACAGGAGGTGTCGCCCTTACAGTCATTGACTGTGAGACCTCTTTCTAATATATTTTATACCTAAATGTATTTATGTATTTTTCACTGAATTGCTTAAACATCAATGAGGGGGCACGCTCTTGGTGTGTGCACCCAGCAAGATAGTATAAAGCCGCCTAGATTTTCCAGTAGGAACTGGAAGTAGACTGACGTGATGCTCGAGGTTGGCTAAACATAACCTAGCCGATTAGTCGTGCAACATCCCGAAACCGACATGCCTAAAGCAATTGCCATGCGTGCGTAGCCATGGCAAAAATAAAGTATGCATGCATAGCTCTCCCCAAGGCATGTTTAGCTGTTTTATCGCTTCTTTGAGGCAGCATGGCAACATCGGGTGCAAAATACATGATCTCTAGTATTTCGCGCGAATAGACCAACGAACAGTTGCAGGCCTAGTACATGTGTGTCATCTGCTTCAGCTCCGTCTTCATCATTTTTGTGTTCATATATATTTTCTGCAATCTGCCGGCACAGGAAGGAAATGAACACACAGACGCCTTTTTTCTGTATTGATGGTTTAATAGGCAATACAAAAAGCAATGCACTGACGGGTCCTCAAGGTACTAGACCTCAGGAACATAAGCATACGAAGACTTCAACCTATTCATCAACGGCAACTTACAAATCAGTAGAAAAACGCTTAAAGGTAGAAGCATATTATCCACTTCATCCCGAGGGAATACACAAGACGCAATCACGCAAGAGTCAGCTGTACAGCAGAAGGAATAGTGCCTCAGTTCAAGACTAGGAGAACAAGCACTCGGTTTCTGCAGACCGGGTGAAAAGTGCAGCCACTGTTACCACCGCAAATAGGGTCCATTCCACAGGCGTTCAACAAGACCGCACACACACACACTCACACAATTAAGAACCAAAGCCTGAAACGAGGGTATAACTATGTACAGACAATGTGTCCCGTATCACATGCTTGAAGAATTGTTCTAAGCTTTACTGGACGTCTTACAAAACGAAAGTGGCCGATGACTTTCTTTTTTTTATTTATTTTTGTACAGTATGTACAACTGGTACCTGTTGAAAAGGGGCATCAGTCAAATGTTCTACTGTGTGTTTAAAAGGGGTGACTAGCGAGTTGTTGCTCATGACCTACAAGCACCAATAAGCTGCAGTTACTGCCCTTCTTGAGGCAATAAAGTAACAAAAATAAGAGAAGCTCAAGTAAGCATTGCGAATTGGTTGTTTGTGCACTTGATGATCATGTTGAGTACACAATACCAATAAAGATTAACACAATTAACGAGATGCATCAGCAAACAGGTCGGTAGAACACTGGCGTTCTTACGGCGAATTACAGTGTATGACAGTAAGTTAGTGCTAGGTATGAAATTTCATACTAATTAAAATAAAGAGAGAAACATATATAAGCATGAAATGGCAACTTGTGTACTTAGGATGCCCTTCACATTACAGCCCAATACATGAAAATTACCACAATTAACCAACTGCATCGACATACAGGATGTTGGCAAGACATTGGCTTTCCAACAACTACCAGTGCGTGAACAGAAGTAGTGTTATGCACAGAGCTTAACATTAGCAAAACAAAATAGAATATAAGTTATACTTTGCAAGAACCTTGTGAACATGATGCCTCTCCCATTCAGCACACAATACCAATTACAATTATCACCAACCGGCTGCGATACTGAATGGAATGTCGGCCAAACATTGGCCTCCTTTCGATAAATTCCAACATGTGAACAGTAGTAGTGTCAAGCATACAGTTTCCAACTAATGAAATAAAGAACACAGAAACAGAAACATTGCACAAACTGCTTGCTCTTGCACCTTTGTCCCATGCACATCCGCTGCACGAAAATAATTACGGTCATCACAATTAACCAGCTGTGCCAGGAAACGGGATGCTAGCAGAACATCGGCATTGTTGCAGTAAATTTCACTGGGGGAACAGAAGTAGTGCAAGCATTTTCATGCTAAAAATACTCAAGGTATATCTCTAGTGTTTGCATGCATCACCAGTAGTGTTCAGGTAGCATGGATAATGACGGGCAGTACATGGATTTGCCTAAACTTCCTTCCTCTAGCTTCAAGTGTACCTACGACTTCCTAAAATCTTGTTGAAGCTCACAGAGACTACAGAATCTACCATGTCTCTTTTACTGTATTCATGTCATAGCAGAGAAAAATACTTTAGACCACTAAAGGTTATATACCTGTGGTTAATGCTGCTGCCTGAAGGATGTCTACATTTAGGGACACACATGCTTTAGTGTTGTGCTCTGCTTGCATGATAAAATTACATAAGTGAATTAGTTTCGTGGCATGCACACAAAACAGCAGAACCTAACAAAAACAATGAAGCTACAGTGCGGTTTTATAACAAAGCCAGGGGAAATCATAGAAAAATCCACTTACTACTCGAGATTCTAACTGCAGTTGAGCAATCGTAGCACTAGGGGTTGTATTTTCTAATGATCAATCTCATTTGATTTTTTTTTTTTGCTCTTTGTCAATAGCTTGGATGAAGCCACATCGACTTATCGTAAGCATTGCTCATGTGGCATGGCAGATGATAAGAATGGAAAAGGAAACTAAGCATTACAAAATATTGACGCAGGTTTCTGCTTAGCAATGTTATTGTGAAAAAGCTATGCTGCTAGGTGCTCTTCTGGGGGCTTCTGTTGTTATTGGCTGCGAGATCGAGCTGTAGGTGGCAGCCCCGTCACCGCATTAGTGTTTAGGCAGTCTGCTGCACGTTGGAATGTACACTGCGGCATTTCATTGCTGGCGATTTCAGCTGATTGTATGCTAATAAAGCGCACTGACTGCAGTGAAATGGTCATATATTGCCCACCAGTTCAACATTTTTTCTCAAAATGCACAGAACATTCCTATTTTGTGCGATTAAAATGCAAACTGTTATTCATACGGGTGATTGGCATTCAGCCACCTAGTCTGTTTCAGCACTCCCTTGACGTTTCTTGTGCGAGATCTGCTTGCGTTCTGTCTATTCTGTTGGTACTGTTGTTGCACAACTGAGCCAATGCAGCAATTTCGGCTATATATTGAACAGGTTTACCAAAAATCCTGTTAATGCACTAAATGGTAATGTGCACTCTACCTCACAGCTTGTACGCATCACCTTCTTGCTCTCTGTGAAGTCCAGGGCAGTTACTAAGCTCAGTAAACAAGCAATGTCACTGTGAGTGACAGTACGCTTTATGATTGCCATGTTGATCTACACGATGTTATTTTTATCTCAGTAACAATAAAAACATAGCATTTATGAACAAATAGAGAAAGAGAAATAAAAAGAACAGGCGGGGTTACCAGTGCAAGACGGTGGCACGAAAACTTCAAATTATATTAAGAGCCAAAATATTGTTGTTTCCTTTATTGAAGCAACTAACGGCTGCTACCTTCAGTGAAGACGTCCCAAGTCTAGCGACTGCCAAGCCACACCTAATTCTCGATCATGTAATACTCACTTTTTGTTTCCCTTTGCTAACACAGATTTAAAACGAGTGCCAGAATTCAGTTACAAGGCCAATTCTTTTGTAGTGGGATCAGAATAACATATAAAAGGACAGCTAAGTACACATAAGGCTGGTCACCTAAGTGACAGTCATGCAATTATATGCCTAAGCTCAAGTGTATCGCAAGAGTTCTTAGACGAGTTATTACATGAGTTTTTAGGGTATCTTTTTCGACATGCTGACAGGTCTACATGCCACAAAGATTACAGAATCATCAACACTTCACGATAAAAGTCGCTAAAGCGCTTCACTCACTTTACCCTACGGCGACTATTTGTATCGCGAAATGTGTTTTTGATGTGCTTGAAAACAAAAAGCGGCAACAAAATTGAAATCATTGTGGAGAACAGAGGGTGTGACGCTGACATATCGCACTCTTGACATGCATTGTCACTGGCCTTATTACAGCGTAAAAGATTACAGTGCAAGGCCAAGTGCTTCAGTATATCATCAAAAAGGCATACCAGCATTTACGTTGTACAAACAGGGCCGAGATAGTAACAATCATTCATAGTGCTCTTTGGACATTCCTGGCCCTTGCGCCATTAAATGCCACGTATCGTTATCATCATAATATACTAACATGGAAGCTGCTTGCCACTTCTGTACCTCCCTCTGAAGAGAGACATTCATCTATCTGTCCACTGATATTTCTTACGTCATCAATGTAAGTTTCGTTTCAACATTACTATGTTCTTAAACAGTTTGACTGAAACATATAAATGTGTTGTTTGATGTTGAATATAAATTTCGCTGAATAAGGCTCCCCAAAAGTTGCTGCTGCCTCTACAGTTGGTTAATTGCACCCCACTACTTTTCTCAGATCTTAGAATGAGGGTGAAACATTAAAAAAGCTTTGCAAATTTAAATATCTAAATATATCTAGGGGCTGTACCATTCGATTCGACCAGTTAATCATGTACAGTCTTTGCCTTTCAACACAGCCTGTCTAACTCATTGAAGTCTTTATAGAAAGAAAAACATGCATGTGAATGCCAATACAAAGCAGTGTAGCTACCCTGATCAACTTGATACATAATCTCTTGAGTTTCCACAACCAAAACATCCTTTTAGAACACCACCAACAACAACAAAAAAAAAAACTTTTGATGCAGCTGCATATAATCCTGCAGCCAAATCATCGAAATCTGGAAAATGAAAAGCCATTCGATATATGGATGCCCAAAAACAAAACACATGGAGCATCAGGCATGCATATATAGTATATATACTATTTATCTGTGCCTGCACGGAAAGCAGGTACATATTGCAAATTGGAGATAATCAAAGTTCCTTGAGCAAGCTTGTCCGCACAATACTTATACACACGGAAGTGTTTAGTCTAACGACGATGACTTGTTTTCTAACTCTTGTTAGTGCAATTGCCAACAGTGCAACATGTGCACTGTATTGTATGAACTTCTAGCATAATGTGTTGTGGAAGGTCATGTGCAGCTCTGATTTACCTATGTTTAACAAATATATTTGTATGTATTGAACCTAGAAGAAGGTGAACCTAAATTTAAGAGATGTGCACACTGAATGACGTTTGCACTAAGAGGTTTGTATTGAGCTTGAAAGGACGGTTAGCGTGATCTATTGACAGTCTAATATCTCAAAACATATTGCAATAATTCTTACAGTGTAGCAAGTTGCCAACAAGTATGGCAGCTTTGATTTATCTTATATTTAACAATTTATTTATACGCACTGAACCTAAACCTACAGGATGTGCATACCGGATAACGTTTGCACCTTAACAGATTTGTATTAGTATAACCCTAAAAAAATCACTACCAGGATACTTCCACACAGATCACATCAACAGTACCTTTCAAGCGAAAGCATGAACTGTGCACTGCCATGTATATGACATTCACTGCATTTTGAAGGCAGGCTTGCTCATGGAATTTTGCAACATCTTCTATAAGAGCCCAACTACCACTGCAAAGAGCACAGAATGCGCCACACCGAAAATATCAACAGAAGTTGTGTAAAAAAGTCAAATCTTTATCTCCCATAATCTTCACCGCCCGTTTCCCACTGAGGCTGACAGCCAGGGTGACTAAGAGACTGTCCCTCTAACTGGAAGGAATATGGTTGAAGTACTAATGCAGATCGGTATGTCGACAAGCCCACAGACTGCGGCTTCGTATAAAACAGGGTGTTCTTCTTTTCATACACTGATGGCAAAAGAAGCCCACAAACAAGCAGACAGCACATGCGGGCATTCACACCAAGCCACAAGGACGCGGATGACACGGAACCATCAGCACCAGGACGAATGTACACTTTAAGTAGTTAGAACGACAACGGCTGAAACTATCTGCTGTCGAAACAAGTGCAAACACTGTGAACAAAATCAAATTCCAGTTCATGCATTTGGGCTGACAGTTATGACGCGAAAAAAAAGAGACCTAAGAAAGCGATGCACTTTGAAAAGCAAGTTAACAAAGCACAACAGAGGTACCGCAACAGTAGAACTTTGAATAACAATGCGATTGTTATGCAAAAAGAAAAAAAATATAATGGGTACTGTTGTCATTTGTGACAAAGCATATAGTTGTAACACTGTTGGTCATCACAGACAACGCAGTACGACATAGACACACAGGCGCACACACACACACCCAAAAAAACATGGACACAGCAGAGTTAACTTTGCAGTTGCGGTTGGAAATGGCTTCCCTCCCAATAAACTCAGGTTCAAGGTTCACATGACTTGCGCTACCTTCTCGTTCTGCTAACTAACAAAGCCCGAGAGAGGTGAGAACTCGGCCCATCACATGACAAAGAGAGATGTGGTTCCCAGGTACGGCGACATATTGTCGGGTCACTACGGAGAAAGTACTACAGCAGGTTTTCAACAAAGCACTTAAAAAGTCAATCCACAAGGGTGCCACGAGAAGCAATTTTCTAGGTCCATGGGTCTTGCCCCGTTCGGCGCATTGAGTGAAAGGGTGCAAAGTATGTCTGACCTTTAACCACTGTACCTAAATGTGAGTCGGGTTTTGGCTTACCCCACTGAATATATATACTGTTCTCAGAGAGAATAAGATTGCAGTGGCAGCTGAATCGAAAGGTCCATGCAAGTCGTCTCCTTTGAAGAACAAAGTGAAAGAAGTGAATATACATGTTATTCAAATCACCTTCCCACCTAAATGATATAAATTGACTATTATGTTGACTTTTTTTGTTGACGGCAGTCCGGCAACTGTAGCATTCTGTCAGGGAGTGCTTCCTGTCATAATTGCGTAGCGCACCGGTCGGAATGGTGGCAGAACTTTCAGCAATGCTGACGAGAGTGGTCATGTTTAAAGCAAGCTTGGCTATGCTTCACTGCTGAGCTCTCAAATGCAGTGGGGACAGCATGGCCGCACTCCTCCACGCAGCGTCAACTGGGAGTGATGATCTGTGATGGTAATACAATCGCGATGTCTATGCACCTTGCCTCATTTGCTGAACTGAGCACATGGCTGCTGTCCAGGTGACCAGCACACCCAAGGAGCACAGAACTTAGATTTAATATCATCTTGGTGGACGACAGTCCAGCAGCCACTGCCATCTCCAAAATGCCCCATTGACTGTAGCTTGCATCTAGCAGTGGCAGTAGAATCATGTGAGATCGCTGTGCCTTGCCTGGTTCACTGAAACAAGCAAAAATGTGCAAGATGCATCAAGATGGCCTCCTTTCCCAGGGTGTTAAAAACTTGCTCAGATGTTGACTTTTTCCGTCGATGGCACACCAGAGACCATTGCCGTCTCCCGGAGGGCACTTCCGGCCGTAGTTGCAATGCTTGTCGGAACACCAACCGCCGACGTTCCGGCAATGCTGACAAGACTGGTCAGGTTTGCTGCGAGACTGGGTATGTTTGCCGCTATGCTTCCCGAGTAGAGCGGGGGCACTGCTGCCGAAGCTGAGCTCCTTCGCGTGACCTCGACCAGGAACGGCCCCGAGCAAGCCGCTCCCAGGGACGGCTGCTCTACGATGAACGGTTGCGGCTGCTGCCTCGACGGAGTGGTGCTCAGGATTGTCACACCACTGCTGGGTGTCGTCCCACCGGGCTTGTACACGAGCGAGGACGACACCGTGAGGTTGTTGAGTGAGGTCCTCGTGAAGCTGGTGCTGTTACGGCCGAGGCTGCTTAACGTGCTCCCGCGACCGATGCTGCTCGAAGCCGATGTTCGGCCGACGCTGCGGCTGCCCTGGTCGAGTCCAGCACCGATGCCGCCGCTGTTCCCGCCACCGCCGCCGTTACTGCTCCCAGTTTCTGTCCCCGTGTAGCTCACCGAATGCGAGCCGCTTGAGTGGCTGCGGCGGGCTGTGTTTGCATGAAACAAGAAAAGGCACAGAGAAGTCAGCTGAACAGTTTGGAGTGGTATTCTCGAGCGATCACTTTTTGCAAGAAGCCACATGACTTGGCACCAGACACATTGGCACACGCCGCTGACAGCGTCTCAGGCACTGTGTCAAGCTCGCTATCTTTGCCAAGTGCGAGCAATGCTGTTGGCTGTATACTTCAATGCATGTAGTGCAGACAAGCACATAAATTTCACGAAGGTGGTCATATCCCCTAAAGTGATTGCGCGAAAATACCACCACTGTTCTGAACTGGTACTACTCCTATGGCAGTTCTATGAATCACCATTGAAAGGGACAAATATTATCTGGCCCAAAAGTAGCACCAGAAAGTAGCTGTTAAAGACAAGTTTCCTCTTTTGCAAAACTTTGTTCATCTTGCAAAGAACATTGGCCAAACAACGAATTCCCCTGGGTGAAGCCACCATTTCAAAAAAGGAATTGTCTTTTTTGGGTCAAAGACAAGTATCTTTCTCAAAATGCTCGCCCCAAGCTGAAGTCTCTCTTGTTTGAACACTAATGAACACATCAAAAAATGACCCTATCATTCTGTGACCCTTTTGTGAACCTTGTAGATTGCAACCAGCACAATTTTGTCATTAGAACATCACCCAGAATGAATATATTAGAGCGACACTACGAAGGGGATTTCCACAGCTATTTTCTTGCAGTGGTGAAGGCCAGCATGCAATGGCATGGTTAGTTTCAAATGTCAATCAACGAACAGACAGAGTCCAGAATTTTTGCTTTGAAACGTACTTAATAAAATAAAAAGGTGCCTGGTGTATAGCTCAATCAGATAGATGACCCCTTACTTGCACATTTTTTTTTATCCAGGGTTCCATAACTTTTGTTTCTCATGATGTATTTTATTGGCGCCCTCTTAGAGGTCAGGTGCGAATTTGTACGGCTGCGGCACTGAAAGCCAACGCCGCAGTGCTCCAAAGTAGCCCGCATGCTCGGAACGCAACAGCAAGGCATCATTGCTTCTGTGTTCGAGCAAGGCTATGAGCCAGCAAATAGATGCCTAATACTTGTAAACGGTGTGTGTGCTCGCTTATACAGCGCTGCTGTTTTTGATTTATCAGTTGTCAGATTAACATGCAGCTGTGAAGTAACTTTTTTTTTTGAGAATGTACAATAATGCCCAAATTAAATCAAATCATGATGTTCAACATTCTAAAAGCAATACATGGACTGAAAGGGATGCAATGTAGTGGGGGTTCTCCAGATTAATTTCAACCACATGGGGTTCTTTGACTTGCTCCTAAATCTAAATACTATACCAAGTTGTGCATTCCACCCCCATCAGTATGAGGTTGCCATGCCGAAGAAGTAAACCCATGGCCTAGGCATACGCTAGGCAGCAATACCCCACAGCAACCCGATACCATGACGGGTCAAGAGCAACATCACGTCAAACTTGGAAACAACACAATCCCCCCCCCCCCCCCACAGTGACCCCTACAAGGCAGTTCAAAGATTACAGATGAAATTAGCGAGTAAAAAGAACATTACGTCAAACTTGGAAACAATACAATCCCCCACTTCAACAACAAGCAAACGGACAACCCCCCGGGGCACAGTGACCCCTACAAGGCAGCTTAAAGGGATAGGGACACAAAATCTGAAAATTTCACAAAAATGCTGAAAATGAATCCTCAGTGTGTCATTACACCGAAAAGAAGCAGTCAGCTCATTTTTGAGCCGATGGCTTTATTTTTGGCGTTTTTGTGAGCGCACGCCTCACCGCCCGACCCGCGGGAGTTGGAAGGCATGACGTCACGACACCCCCATCGGATAGCCAGCCGGCCGGCCACGGTCATTCGAAGCGCACCGACGCCGCCATCGCAAGCATGGATTCGAGTTCTGGTGCGTCTACCAGCGATGGGTACACGTCTGAAGTTGAGGACCATTTCAACTTGGCAAGAAATCTTACTGCTTACGGTTACGAGCCTTCCGCGTCAAGCGACGAAGAAGAGCAGGCGGCCGTGGAAGTGCTGGTCAGGTTTTCGCGAACCGTAGCGCGAAGATTTCGCTCTGCACCAGACACTTATGCAAGAATTATTGGTCATTTCCTCGTGTAAATTTTCGGCAGCGGCGTAATCGTGTTGCTTCCGAAGATTTACACCAGCAGTGAAGCAGAATACACTTGGTTATTGCAATATTAACTGTTTTTGTCTGTTTGAGCTCTGCGCCACCAGGTGGCAGCACCATACAGGCCGCTCACGTTTACGATTCCGTCCCAACGCCCGTGTTTACCCGATTACCGGACAAGCTAAAGCTATCTAATAGGCAGGTATCCAAAGTTAACGCACCTTCTCGTCTCTGGGAAACGTGTGCGACGGCGTGTGACGACCGACGATGCTGTTATAACAGCAATGAGTATTTCCTTCAGCCGCGACGAACGCATCAATACCGAGCGACGACCGCGGGAAGCCTCATGTAAGACGCAATACCTGTGTGGAGCGCCGACGAGGATAGTGTTTCAGATGGACCACGTGTGAAGATTGCCGAAAGAGGTTAAACAAACGCTGCAAGGGACCGACACCCCTGCGACAGCTGTGGCCGACCTTGGCCGCGGGTGGGTGTTATGACGTCAAATTTCAGTTTCTGCCGGCGGCCGCTTGAGGCAAGGTGCAACAGAAAATCGAAAAAAAAAATGTTTCTCATTCTTTTTTTCAAAGCAGCTTGGTGTATTCGTCCTTTTCAACAGTTCAACTTTTGTTCTGATGCAGAAAGCCACCCGCCAACTTTTGTGTCCGTATCCCTTTAAAGATTAGAGATTAAATAAGCCTGCCATTTGCATTGGCCCACCGTTGCTGGCCAGCTTCTGAAACAAAATCTGCCTGAAAATTAAACGGACACTAAAGGAAAGTATTAAGTCGAGTTAGATTAACAGAATGTTCGTCTAGAAGTCTATCATCATTTTCTGTACCCCAATTTATCAATTTTTTGCCTAGGAATTCGCCATTGAAGGTCCCACTGCTGCTTCTCAATTTGAACCACTCGCACCAAAGCAGAAGACGACGCAATCTCCACGTGACCACCCTCTATGCCGTTGTTATCTCATTTGTAGACTCTTTATTTAACTCTACATATGAAGTGTACTGCTTGGCGGGTGTAAGTGTTCAGCTTGCGCAAGTCACTCTGTGGCTCTGCTTAGGTTCAGGTTACCAGCTATGGTCCCTTGAGCCTCCGGTAGTCAATTTCCACACGCCGCCTCGGCCGTTGTAAAGAGAGAAATGCCGATCTCAGTGCCATGGCGGCTCTGTGAATCAGAGGTGCTGACGCCACAATAAGAGGTACCAAAGTCAACAACAGATGGCGAATCACTCTGATTTTCTATTTCCGTCATTTCCTCGCTTACAAAAGCTATTTTCATTGTGAATTAAGAATTCGTTATTACAGAAGCCTAATCTTCCAATCTGGCTCGACTTAATATTTACCTTTAGTGTCCGCTTAAGTTCAAGGATTCGTGACCACAATCATTCAAACTCAGGGTCACTGGCTTTCGTTTGTTAATACTCACTCCTGTTCACACTTATATTCACTCAAAACTCACCAGCACTCCCTCCTGACCATAACCATGTCCACGAATTGTCATTCACTAACACTCTATATAATGCCTGTGAAATGAGCGTGCAGCAAGTAGGAGTCGGTGCACTTGTGAGTGACTATGCCAACCTATGTTGCCACCATCACTTCCTGGCTACATACTCGCTGTTTGCAAGCCTACCCTCGGCCATCTTCTGTAGGGCTACCTAACAGTGTGCAAAAGCCTACTTCCTGTATTAAGCATGTCCCTAAAGCACCGCACACGTGCTGTAGAGGTTGCCGGTTTGGCTCCCAGCAGGGGCACATTGTCTGCTCTTCCACTTTATTATCACTCTTCATTCTGTTGAGAATAGGTGGCGTCCAAATCCATGCCCCAGTCACTGGCACCCCCCTCTTTGTGTAACAAACACAAATCTCGGAGGCCATGCTTTTGTTGGCTGCATGCCACGGAAGTGGTTGTGGGAGCCGGAAACACATCACGGACATTTGGTTTTAGACACCACATATAATCAGCATATCGCCAATTTAACTTGCATTCACAATTGCTTCTGCATTTCAGTTAAGGAAAGAACTGTTTCGCCTATGCTTTCCTTGGCTTCATATGGCTGTTATGAAAATGAAGCCCTTGGTTTCCCCAATTCTTATCATTCCCCGTGGTGAGTAAATTCACAACTGGCCAGCACAGTACAGTCAGGAAAAGTCCTTCGTTTAAGGGGGCACATCTCAAGTACACATGTTGATGTATAAGATTATTCAGCAGAACTACACAACCGTCAGTCACGCTGTTTGCTCCACACAACCAAAGTGACAAGGAGAAGATGCAACACAAGTTTTAATGAGGTCTGTGAGTCTAAAACATCTTCAGAGCTGTCCTTTGAATGTGCTTTTCGATTACCTTCGCCATTCCAGAAGACTTGCTGACGAAAAATAAATTCAAAGAATGCTAAGCCTATATTTTGTAAAGAATTCCTTTCATTTTCAATCCTGTTTGCCCTTTGTGATTGGTTCGCATGATGCTGCACCATCCACTATTGCCTGGATCGGCCACTAGACAGAATATCTGATAAGAAATGAAAAAAAAACCTGCTGAAAGGAACGATGACCCTCATCAACATTTCTTTGCGTGGAAATAAGACCAGTGTCCTCACTAGTTAACAGTAGTTAACATAAATTACAGCCGGCTGTCAGTGTTTAAAGACCCAGGGAAAGAAAGCATGCAATGCAGGTAGCAAACTGCATAACTCAATTGATACATCGAAAATGTGATTTATCAACAAAAAATTCATGAGCCATTCCACTCTGTGAGGGTGGATGACCAGCGAAGCTGTTTAGTGCACGACACACAGGTGACGCAGAATTTTGAACGAATGTACGAACGTATTTATTGTCCTAATCGGTGGTAATCGTGACGATACGTACGCACACACATTCGCGTATCACCTCTGTTATTAAACCTGTCCGTCACGTAAGACAGATACACCCCCTTAATCAATGGCTCATACCCCCTTAAACACGACCTCCCCATTAGGACAACAGAAGAGAAGTGAAATTCTATGCTGGAATTATGAGCGGCAACAGAGCCAGCTGTGGAAGAAGATGACGAACACGTGAGCAGTGACACGAGCGCGTTCGCTCCGAGGGGTGCCAACCCTTTCCCCTTGGTCACCTTATCAGGCACACAGTATGTCACAGCACTGCGTCATACATTCACAGAGACACATCGTTTTAGACACAGGTGGCCATTAAACCGAGCTCCGACGCGAGCTACGATATGCGTTTGCTTTTGTTGTTGGCTATTTCACAATAACTTTTTAGGGAGTTTCGGGGGGAAGTTTTCCCGCGTGGACTCCATAAAATCCTGGATCCTAGCCATAGAAAGCTTCACTGTAAAAAAAAAAAAAATTCTGACAGCCATCAAGTACAAATTTGGTGTAGGCAATATAACTTGGAAAAGGCCTGCCACACTATTTAAACTCTGTCATTTAGGACAAATCAAGTTTCTCGTAATAAAATTACGCACGTCCAGCACACATGTTAATCTTTGTGGATCGAAGTTTCTTTGAAGCAGCTACTTAAATGCTAGAAAACTGAATGCGATGCCTACAGTTGTTTTTATTGTCATATATGCAATGCATAATCTCATGCAATGTTTATGTTTATGCACGGTACCAGTCGCAACTTCAATGAGAAGCAATGTTTATGTTTATGCACTACACTGTTCACATCTAAGCCAAGATGCAAAGAGCAGTTCATGCGAATGTCCACTGTGAAACGTCGACGCAGTGATGTTTGGAGAACGAAGGTGGCGGTGTTTCTCAAGGGAAGAGTGGTGAGGACAGATGAATGTCAAGAAGTAGGATGCGAAATGCAAGGGTAAAATGATTTATTTTTAACGTTTGATTCCTGTGTCTATGACATAACGTAACTTGGCGTGCACGTACATGCTCTCACACAAACGTGGTCTCATATGCGCATGCTATGCAAAGTGAGGCACACGGCCATTTGGCAAGACAGCAGTCACGGTCGAGATGATTTGGGAGGGATCACTTTAAAAAACATGCTACTTCCTCAGGATGGCATTTTGCATTGTACAAAATGTGCCTAACAAAGAAACTACTATACATTAAAACGAAGAAAGGCAAAGGCTTCAACAAACAATTCGACAAGCCAGAATAGAAGCTTTTTTTTTTCAGCATTGATATTTTTTAAATAAATTTTGGAAATTCTCAAGTTGAGTTGCGTTTGTGAAACCATATTGCAGTTGTGCATTAAAGGGGCCCTGAAACACCCCTCAGGCTTGATGTAGTAACATAGTCTGCGGGTAGCATACGCTGCTGTGAACACCTCAGTCAAGTTTTGCTATCGTACGCGGTGCGTATGCACTGCGGCTCGTTGAGGACAACCGTGTTTCGCTCACGTTTAGTGCGTCGTAGGCACTATAATCGGAAGTCGTGGCATCTACGTTAACATCCAAAATAAAATTTGAATGCGCGCCACTGCGACATTTCGAAGGTGGAGCGCTGTGGCCCCGTCCCACTCCGTTGTAGCCTTCGCAGTGAAAGGCATCGAGGTAGGAAGGGGAGCACAGCGGAGGCTGTGTTGGATTGCGAATAACTCCGCTTCTGCTGAATGCATTGAAGTACTTTTTGGGGAAAAGTATTTCAGAATTAGCCTATTTTCAATTCGAATGCCTTTCTCCACTTAACAAAAAGTGGTTCAGGGCCCCTTTAATGGGTGTAAGCAATTTTATTAAATTTTTTTGCTGCGTTTCCTTTTTATGTTGTGATAAGACATGTCGCCACATACCAGGTGGTAGTATTTCTTCTTTATATATCCTTGAACCCGTACTAGCCTCTGTGGCTATGGGTCCAATCAAAAGAGAAATATCTGTCAGTTTTTTACAAGAATGTGAACAAGCTTCATCAAACTTCCAGCCTTGCTCTCGAGGTATATCTTCCACTGAGCAATGAACTTCACTCTGTGAACTGCCATCTAACAAAACCTAGACACACACACATGCAACAAAAGATTTTGTTTAAGCAAGGACGCTGAAATTTACACAAAGAAGTGATTGCTCTCACTCCTTTAGCTATGATGAGTGGCAACCCGACTAGTACCTAAAACTGCCTTATATGTAAGCTTACACGCACAATCACCTGCTGTATACATGCAATGATGGTGCAGGCCGTGTGTAGCATCATGTTCATTGCTGTCAATTCTAATCGCGTGCACAGCTCGAGTTGAAAGAAGAAAATAGATTCTGTTCTCTGCTCAAAACTTGGGTCGAATGCAGATGCTTGGCTGCGACGATAATGGCGCAGGGTGAGAACTCGTGGTGACGAAGACGACGCTAGACACCATGGACCCGTTACACAAAATGTTTGTCTCCCTCGTACATGCAAGCAAGCAACCTTAAAGGGCCCCTCACCAGGCCCCATCGTAAATATTGGTTATAGAAAAATTACGCAGATCCAACACACATTTTGGAATATAAGTGATGCAAGAAAATATTCCACGAAGTACCTAATGAAACACATTAAATTCAACTTGTCACAGATAATTACAGCAGACGAGAGGGCATTGTGGCGAAACCATAGAAAGGTACATTTTTACATACATTTTAAATGCATACATACATAGGTACATACGTTTTTAAATGATTCAACCACTTCTTGGCCAATGAGGCTTGTGAGTATGTGGGTACGTGCCACATACCCAGCACTGCCACTGCCACCACAGTGCCATCACGATATCAATGTGCATGTGCGGCTCTCACGTTGATGGTTAGGTATCCAGAGACATGCAGTTCCTTTGGCTGCCAAAGTGACAAAGCCAAACGGACACACCGTCATACATCACCACTCAATTGGCTGTAATGGAAGTCGAATATGCATGTGTGCCGTGCGAGCGCTCTCGCATAGCTTAAGACAATCATCGCAGATGGGTTTTGCAGCATATTTTTTGTTTTGTCTACCTTCTTCTTGGTGCATGGTGAACTTACACAAGCTCTGCATTTCGCGGGAATCCACGAGTTGTTCTCGCTACTGCTGGCCACTTGTGTGCTGCACATGGCACACGTGTGTCACATAGAAGCACTACGCGTAATGTCATCTTATGCGCGGCTGGAATGCCTCCTTTGAAGAAATGAGTGCACGGGCTTTTGAACGAATGCAGTGGAGCCTCGTTACAACGAAGCCACATCGAACATGAAGGTACCTTGGTTATATCCAATATTCGTTATATGCAAGTATTCGTAACATGGCGATTTCGGCGAGGAACTTTTTAGATTTACTTAGTTTTATCTGATAATTCGTTACTGCCGTGTTTGCTCATCCATGTGTTGAGTTTGAGTTTACTTGGCGGCTCTCGCGGCATACGTCAGCGTAATGCTTTGCAGACACGATCGTCCCCACATGATCTACACACTCCAACTGTCTGTTTGGAATGCCTACTAAACCTGGTGATGGGGCCCCTTTAGTGGATCAAAATTGAAAAGAAAAAAACAAAAGAAGCCCTATTTCTCGCTTCTGCACTAATGAACTTGAGACTTGCCTGCCAGGTTGAACTCTGCCTCCACAAACCTTCCAATTCACCTACAAGGAGGAAAACAGAAGGGGCGACAGCAGACGGTACTACACGCTGTCTTCGACTTGGTTGACAAACTGGTATCGCACGCTGCCCGAGATGCCTGGGATGAGCCAGAAATGCACGCGGAAGACGTGCGTACGAGCCAATGAACACACACGTCAAACGGCGGTCAGCGCAAGATGTCTATAACGGTGCGTGGTACAACGAAGCGTACTAAAGAAGCGTTGCTTGTCTGGCAACAAGCGGGACATGAAAAACTTACGTACACACCTGCAGAAGGAGAGAAGAAATATGCGACAAAGTGTATATAAAAAAAGTAGAAGGAAGAAGTCGAAGCGTACAAAAGCGTGACAACACAGTGCACCAGAAAGACGCGAGAGCCACTCAACTTACCTCTCGAAATACTTCCAGACAGGGAGCCCGCCATGGTGTAGTCAAAGATGTTGTCGTCCTGAATGGCTGTGCCACCGCTCGAACAGCCCTCACCGCATCTTATCTTGAGGCTACCAAATAAAAAGAAGCGCAGTGGGAAATGCTTGCAATAAAGAATCAAACTATTTAATAAACGGTCTCAGTAGAATGAATGGTGTACCATATATGATACTGATAAAGCAACTTCTTCTAGCATAACGGAATCAAAACAGAAAGATAATCATGCATATTTACCCGGAATCTGTGTCCTCTCTAGCAAGGAATGCATAAGTGACATTAGCACCGGAAGTAAATTTTGAGCTCTCCTTTCTTTAAAAAATGTATGGCAGCAGCTTGTCACACAACATGCAATACGTTAAAAAATAAACGGGTTATTTTCACATGTTATATGCTTGAAAACGGCCCACAAGACTACCAGGGTGTTTTCTATCTGTTTATCAGCTACTGTAATGTTTTGACCGAGAAGGACATTACGGTGG
The DNA here is from genome assembly GCF_013339745.2 of Dermacentor silvarum. Taxonomy (NCBI): domain Eukaryota; kingdom Metazoa; phylum Arthropoda; class Arachnida; order Ixodida; family Ixodidae; genus Dermacentor; species Dermacentor silvarum. The sequence continues at coordinate 90,021,936 of NC_051162.1, forward strand.
CTCTGTGAGGCAAGCATTAATTGTGGTATCACATATGATACACAGGGTTCGTACAGGTTTCCAAGGCAAAAATTCAAGGATATTCCAGGACTTTCCAGGACCTGTCACAGGTTTTTCAAGGACTCAAAGCGGCATCCAAAGTAGGATTTCTTTACTCTAACATTTCCAAAAATGACTAGTCTTATTGCACTTACAGTAAATAAATGTATATCACAATTATTATAAAATGTCTAGCCTTGATAACTTCTCAAGATCACAACACAAAATGAATGCTTACAACAGCGGCTGAGATTTCTCAGTGTAGGCTGGGTAAAATTCACCAAACATATTCAAAACATTCAGCATAGAGTTATTGCGCTAAAATAAAAAGAAATAAATGTATATTCCAATCATGTTAATATTGTGTAGCCTTGATCACTTTGCAAGTTCACAACAATACCGAAGAAAAAAAAGTACACAAAACACACCGAATACTCCCAACAGCTACACTGACTTCTCCAGTATTAACTGGGCAAGTTAACCGAACATTTCCAAACCATTCAGTGTAGTCTTGCTACACATCCATTATATTATAAAAAAATAGATGTACAGTATATTGCCATTTTGTAAAACATGTCTTGTCTTGATCATTTCTCAAGTCCGCAATATTAAAAGTTAACACAACAAACACTCACAACGGCTCTCAAGCTTCTGCAGTATTGGCTGGGTTGGTTCATCAAACATTTCCAAAACATTCAGCATAATGTTATTGCACTTATATTATCATAAATAATATAATAACAAACCTCCACCCGAAGGCACAAAGGCACTGAGCATCAGTGGTAAAGTTGCTCCACTATAGCTAGCTCTCTTTAGCTTCACCTCGCACGCAAGAGGGAAAGTGGGAAAAGGCAGACCGCCGGGCGAGGAGTGAAACAAACAATAGGATGAGGAAAGCAGCGTAAACACTGCCAGCCGAGCCAGCACCCAAGCGCGGTACGCATCTCTCATTCCGTTCACGGTTTGACGCGGTGAAGCCTTTTATTTTTTCCCGCAGTTCTGCAAAACGGAAGCGTGTGTGCTCGTGCCAGCATATTGCTTCTGAAATGGGGAGTATGTCAGATTGATGCCGATCTATCACAGAAAGGAGGTCGCAATGTCGATATCAGAGTGCATTGCTCACGAAATTCAAGGATTTTCAAGGAAGGAAAAAAATTCCAGGACTTTCAAGGGCCTTGAAAATGCACTTTTCAATTTCAAGGGTTTTCAAGGATTTCAAGGACCTGTACGCACCCTGGATACAGCATGCATTTATTGGTTGTTCTTTGAAGGAGAGCTGAGATTGGCTTCCTCCCTCATCAAAGAACACAATTGATGGCAAATTATGTTTGTGCAAGCTGTACTTTTTCTAAGAACAATTACTGGTGATGAATAAGCCAGAAAATGAAAATACCAGCAGTCATTACAATGAAGATAGTGTGGTGCCTGCCGTGTTCCAAGAGCTAACAATAGCAGCAACCAATAACGCTTTTGAGGAAGAGAAAAAAATGTTTTGTTTTGGCTTGAATCAAGCTCCTAATGACTTCGCAAAGCCAAAATTGGAATAAAACCAAGGTCTATAAATGATCCTGCCCAAATATTGAAGCTATCAATTAGTCAGTACATCAAAGATGATGTCATAAAATTTTAAAGGAACTTGTACTAGCTGGAGCTACGATAAACACACTCCTTAGTTTGCAGCAATATTTCAAGTTTTTTCAGTGTTCCTGATATTTTTTACAAGTTATCTGGCATTCAAATGTCCATCTGCATGGCCATAAACTATACGCATAACTACTTGCTATATCATCTATTTGATATGCGACAACTCTGTCTCATAAAATTGCAACCAGGCATTTGTTTAGAAAAGTTTAATTTCTTTAAGACATATCTGGCCTAAACAAAGGCTTGTCTAATTTTTTTTTGCAAGAAAATAAAGATTAGTCAATGCAGTAAGGGGTTAAAGAAGAGCTAAAGGCAAATTGGCTATACTTGCCTATTAAGTCAGACTAAAGTGATTGATTAGGCTAATAGTGTATCAATCTGGAAAACTCGATAATTTATATTTAAATGTGCAAAAGAATGCTATAGACAGGACAGAAGCGAAAGGGACACCTACAAGACACACAGCGTAACTTACAACTGAGGTGGCTTCCAACAGCTTACTTTTTAAAGTTAAATATAAATTTCATAGATTATGGCTTCGATGTGCTCTAAGTAGAACTTTTGCCATGAACAGAATAAAATTATGTATATAATATAAACGTAAAACTTGTGCCACCACTTACAAAATCTGGCCCCTGTTCCCAGGACGTGTAATGTGTCCCGCTTATAGATGGTAAACTGTTGCCAACCACCGATAGTACAAATGTTAGCTACTTCTTTCTGGGGTTTTACGTGCCAAAACCAGTTCTGATTATGAGGCCCGCCGTAGTGGAGGGCTCCGGATTAATTTTGACCACCTGGAGTTCTTCAGCATGCACTACAACGTAAGCATATGGGCGTTTTCACATTTTGCCTTCATCAAATGTTAGCTACACTCCATTTCAACGTACAGTATGGACCACTCATAACGTAACCTCTTATAGTGCAGGACCGGATATAATACGGTCTTTTCAGACTCCCCTTTTTTCCCATAGCACTCTATGTATACGCTTATCGCTTATAGTGCAGTTACGGGACATGAAATACCGGATACAGTGCAGCTGCCTGGAAGTTTGGCAGTCAACCTAGACGGCAAACGCTCCCCTCAAGCCACAAATACTGTATTTACTCGAATCTAACGCACACTTTTTTTCCAAAAAACAGGTACAATAATTGTGCACGCGTTAGAATCCAGTACGACCCTAAATCAGCGTTACCCTATAGCCATCGGCATTTCAAAATGTCCGCCTCGCACATGCGTCGAGCCTTGCTACTCTCGAGCCTAGCTACCGCAGCTTCCTCCATGTGCTGCAGTACACGTGCTTAGGCAATAGTCTACCGTCTGTCTTTACATTCTCTGCATCTGCTCTATCAGCATAAAGTACCGAGTTCATCATGGTGCCATATTTAAAAGGAAAGTAATCATGTGTGCGGAGACGGACGGAAATCGGGCCGCATCACAGGCGTTCGGAGAATCCGAAACTTGCGTTCGGGACAGGCGCAATCAGAAGGAGAGGATTTTCGCCAGCAAAGAAATGTAGAATGGTTTCAGTGGACCGAAGTAGGACGTAATCTGCGATGATACACTTCGGCGATACGATGGCCTTGGCCCTATCTTGAAAGCAATCTGCAACGGGGAAAGTCCGCCACGCGCCGTGTTTTCGCCGCTTATTGGTCGTGTTGAAGCGAGACGCATGATAGCACGAAGGTCAATTCACTCGCCGCGCTTCGTCACTCAAGTGTTTTGACAGTTCGTTTCCACGGTCAACGAGCGAGATGTGTTCATGTTTGCTTGTGCACGCGTGACACCGTGCTTGTTAATTTATTTAGTAAGCAAATACGGAACCTAGAGCACGGTGACAGCGACGGCAGAAATCCACCTGGAGTGTCCATTATCGCAATAAAATAGTTGTTTTGGTTATAGTGCGGTACCGCTTATAGTGCGGATATTCACGACTCCGGCGACTTACGTTATAAGCGGTCTAAACTGTACAAGAAAACGCAGTTTAGTCAACCTTGTCGGATTCGTGGGCAATCTGATCTGTATGTATGGACAGCAAGCACGACATGCACGAAAAGCGACGTGCGTGACCGTCGGCCAACTCCTCACTCCAACACGTTTTATCATTCCATTACCAGCTGCGCCGCCGTTCGCATCATGCCGCCTCGAGGGAAATATCACACTCTTTCCGTAAAGGAGAACTTGACTGCAAAAGAAGTTGAAGAAGACTTCAGTAGCACTGAAATATGGAATACCGAAGAGCATGCTGACAACCATCACGAAAGTGAAGGACAATGCAAACTGAATGCAGCACAGCACGCCTCCAGGGCGGAGGCATGCACCGGTGCGATATCAGATGCCATGACGGCATCACTCTCGTTTTTGCACAACTGTCCGGCGACACCATGTGCATTACGCTTGTTTCAACAATTTGGAATGACCACCTATCTTTCCACTATGGGACCAACAGCAGCTCAAGCATTCCTGTCGACGCGGCCCGAGTCTACAAGAACGCTGCACCACGCGCTGGCGCCACGCAATGTTCCAACGGGTCGGCGGTTATGTACTACGCCGTTACCAGGCAATCACAGTTCGGCGGCGCTTCGTTTACGCGTTGCCGATTGCTGATAGCAGTTCGTGGTGACGTTTTACCTTTTGAACATTGCATTTTTAAATTTCTTTTTTTGCCCGAAGCGATGTAGATAACGTAATTTTACGGCTCTTGCGTGGCTGACGTGCAGTCGTAATGCCGAGACCATCATGTCCGAGACCTTCGCAGAATGGCGGCATGGCGCAGTAGTTTTCGAAGTTTACGCTTTCGGCCAACTAGAACACTTCGCTCTCGTGTGCAGAATATAGTCATGTTCCACTGGTAGTGAAATATATAACAAACTCGAATAGAAAATCGCGGCAGCGCTTGCAGTTTTTACATGACAAGTGATCGGAACCGGGCGCCGTTTTGAAAGAGCTTCACGACACCACACTTCGTTCTTTAGATGGACATTTCTAACGGAAGTTTGCAGCTAGGTGCGGGAACGCACCGGGAACAAAAATGACACAGAAAATCTGGTTTTTGGACCAAAGTGCTGCCGAATTGTAACTACTGATGCCAGCTTATGTGCAGTTAATTTTTAAGCATATTTAAGGGCGAGTCCATATATAACGAACTACTAATATAACGACCACTTTTCACGGAACTATCGAGTTAGTTATAAATGGGTTCGAATGTCTTATTGAATATATGTGAATTTTTCATTACAACAAAAGTTGGTATGTTGCCCCGAGTCATATACATGGGAAGTTCTGATAATTCAAACAAAACTTTTGATAATTCAAACAAAATCCTGGGGTCGCCTCGAGTTTGAGTTATCATGAGTCTACTGTACTTACAAATTGCACTACCTGCACTGAAGAAAAATAAGTTTTTTTTTCCTTGCTTTATTTCTTTTGTTACATCGAGAATTGATTCGATTAGATTATTTCACTATTTGCACACCTCTAGTAACATGAGGCCAAATTCCCAAAGCTTTCCATTTCCAAATTCTCATTGCCATTGGCCCAGCCTCTGCCTTCTCTAATAATATGTCCAACATCATGACTGCTGACATCTGGTCTTGTGAAGAGCTTTGGCTTAAGAACGCTTCAGAGAATATAGACCCTGACCTTACTAACTGATTCAGCGTTTGCTGCAAGTGTTTTTCCAAGCTCTCAAATCTCCCTTAAACGATTCAAATGACACTGACCGGTTCCAGAACCCGAGGAGGGCACCACCGAACCGCGAAATGCTGAGGGGTCCCCCAATTAGTCCACACAGCTGCTCCGACGTCTCCAGGAATGACGTCGTCAGCGGCGACACGTAGATGGGGTAGCCGATGGGCTGGTCGCATGACGAGTTGATGATGTTGCGCAGTGCCTGGCGGGCGTTCTGGATGCTGCCGCGCTCTGGGTTGCGATTCCGCAGGTAAACCAGCTCCTGCTGCTGTCCCGCCCACAGACCACGCACACACTCACGGTTGACCTTGATCACCCGAAAGCTGAGCTGCCTCTTGTTCAGCATGATGATCTTGTAGTCATCCGAGCTGTCGTCAAAGACGTGCCTGCGTTGTGAGGAACCAGAGCATGGGGGTGTTGGAGCATCGTGCCAGGCAGCAAGGCCTAAATGGCTTAGTGGCAGATGCCTTAATTACACCAATCACATTCCAATTGCACACATGACAGTTTGAAGGCCACTTAAGGGACCCGTAACCACTTTTTACCAAAGTGGAGAAAGGCATTTCAAGTGAAAAAAGGCCATTTCAGAAATACTTTGCCGCAAAAAGTATTACAATGCGTTCAGCAGAAGTGGAGTTACTGGCAATCAAACACGGCCTCTGCTGTGCTCCCGTTACTTCTTCAATGCCTTGCAATGCGAAGGCTACGGCGGAGTGGGGCATAGCCACAACGCTCTGCCTTCTAAATGTCACTGTGGCGCGAAGTTCAAATTTCATTTTGGATGTTAATGACGCCATGACTAACAATTTTATGCAAGCCAAATGCGGTTGTCCTCAGCATGCCACAGTGCACTTTGCCAGTGGACTCGTGTCAGCAGCCCGCGGCGGTCGTGATATCTACGCTACATAGCTGACCACAGCTACCAATAGCAGCTGCGTATGGGAATCCGCTTTATTACGAAATAAAGCGTCCAGAAAATAGTGAGGAACATGGCTTCTGTTGAAAAGACAATGTTTGAAAGAAAGGTGACTTTGCGCTCCGCTTGAGAGCTCCATGCACCCCGTAGTTGGCTGTGATGTTCACAACAGCGTATGCTATCCGCGGACTATGTTATTTCACTAAGCCCGAGAGGTGGTTCAGGGCCCCTTTAAAGCTTGAAAGAAGAATGTAGACTGCGTGTTACACATATAATTATCATCATCACCAGGCTTACGTTATGTCTATTGGAGGAAAAGGGCTGTCCCAACAATCTCCAATTACAGTGGAACCTCGTTGATACAATTCTGCACAGTACGTTTTTCGGGATAATACATTTCTTTTTCATTTCCCGATAATACGACTTGGTTGGATAATACGTTGGAGGATACGATTTTTGGATGATATGCTTTATTTTCTCGTTCCCGTGAAGATTGTATCAACAAGATTCCACTGTATTGCTGTCTCGCGTCAGCTGGCACCAGCCTATGCCTGCAAATGGCGTAACTTTATCACACTGCCTAAGTCTTTGGCTTCATAGACTACATTTTCCTTTCCTTGAGACCTGTCCTGTTACTCTAATCTCTTACTCTAATCCCGCGTTATCTGCTGTATGCATTGCATACATCGCCTACTGAACTAAGTTTCTCAGCTAGAGTGTGGATGCCCATGTTTGCTCTTTTATTGCCAGCACTGTCTTCCCGTGTCTTTAAGTTATGCCTATCATTGTATCTTCCATTGCTAAGTGTGCGGTTCCTAGGTTCTTCTCAAGCTTCTTTGTTATCCTAGTGCACCTAGCATACAAAGCCTATAAGTACAGCCAACTACATAAGTTTTCAAAGCACAGAATTGGCGAAAAAAATTTAATTTACCAGCCATCTTGTCCCACAGGCGGGTATTTCTGTCAGCAATAAATTGGTAACAGGCGGACATACTATTCTCTCCATATTATTACTATATCATCGAAAGATGTTCAAGGGACGAGCCGCCGCGAGAAAGACGAAGTGTGTCTGTGCTCTTGGTGCGAGCGAGTGTGGGCCTGGCTGTCTGGCTCCAGTGTAAATAGCCTGTAAATAGCCTCTTTCGTCTGTGTCCTTCCACACGTAACATTCTGGTGGAGGTTAGCGATCCCCGTCCTCGCCACGGAACTCCGAAGTGGTCGGTACGTCGAGCTTGTCACCATGCCCCCCGGTGACGAGACCGCCTCTGCAACGGCTTCGGGTCATCCGATTACTCCTATCGTCACGGTTGCCCAACATCGCGACCCTGGTGTGTTCTCTGGCCTGGAGGGACAGGACATTGACGACTGAATCAAGCTATATGAACACGCCAGTGCTAATAACAGGTGGGACCCAACGATTATGCTCGCCTATGTGATCTTTTATTTCGGCGGCACCCCACACGTGTGGCACCAAACACATGACGACGAGATAACAAGTTGGGACACTTTCAAAGAAAAGCTACGGGAACTGTTCGGCGACCTTATTGGGCGCAAGGTTGCCGCGAGAAAGGCTCTAGCATCTCGTGTTCAGACCTCTACAGAGCCGTACGTTTCGTACATACTCGACGTCTTGGCTCTCTGCCGCAAAGCTGACGATGGTATGTCTGAAGCAGATAAAGTAGCCCATGTGTTAAAAGACATTGCCGACGACGCTTTCAATTTGCTTGTTTTCGGCAATGTCTCGACTATCGACGCCATCATAAAAGAATGCCGTCGCCTTGAACATGCTAAGAGCCGCCGTATCACACCCCACATCACGCGGCTACCCAACACTGCTGCTACGTCGACTTGTGAGGGTCGACCGCGTCAGGCCACCACCTGTGACGACGTGACCCGTATTGTTCGCCGCGAGCTCGAGGCCACCTGTTCCCCAGCTTTCTCCGCGACGCCTCCCGATCCGCCAGCTACCACGATTGCGATGATTCAGGCCGTCGTAAGACAGGAATTTGAGAACATGGGTCTGACCTCCGTGTGTTCGACGTCTCAACCTAGCGTTCCCCAGTTCTCTTGCTGCCCTCCTCGCCCTTGGCAATCCTTTTCTGCCACATCTCGCCGCAACCCGTCCGAATGGTGTACCCCTGATGACAGGCCGATCTGCTTCCACTGCTGTCGCATCGGCCACGTTGCTCGTCACTGCCGCAACCGATGGCCACCTCCTCCTCGGACATACGCCGCCGCTTATTCCTGCACCTTTGGACCTTCTGCTCCCTATGCCACCAACCATGAACCCACTGCCGCTGATGCCCCTGCTCCGAACCTTCGCTACAGTCGCTCGCCCTCACCTCGACGCCATCAGTCTCGTTCGCCCCAACCCTGTCGCTTTTCTTCGCCGCCTATCGCCTCCCGGATGCCGCCGGAAAACTAGGCACTGCAGCTTCTGGAGGTGAAGCTGCGTGGTCGACCCTGCCCTCAAATCCTCTGCTCACGTTGCCTACGAACGAAAACCTTCTTGACGTTGACGGCTATCCTGTCATTGCTCTGATCGATACAGGGGCCCACATTTCAATCATGTCCGAATATTCGCTACAGTCGCTCGCCCTCACCTTGACGCCATCAGTCTCGTTCACCCCAACCCTGTCGCTTTTCTTCGCCGCCTATCGCCTCCCGGATGCCGCCGGAAAACTAGGCACTGCAGCTTCTGGAGGTGAAGCTGCGTGGTCGACCCTGCCCTCAAATCCTCTGCTCACGTTGCCTACGAACGAAAACCTTCTTGACGTTGACGTCGACGGCTATCCTGTCACTGCTCTGATCGATACAGGGGCCCACATTTCAATCATGAGTGCTGCCTTCCGACGACGACTCAGAAAGCTCCTCACCCCAGCGTGGGCACGCGTCGTCCGCGTTGCGGATGGTGGTACTGTCCCTATCGTCGGCATGTGTACGGCACGTGTCAGCATTGCCGGCCGCCACACTCCTGTCCTCTTCACCGTGCTTGCTCATTGCCCCCACGACCTAATTCTCGAACTCGATTTTCTTTCTGCGCATTCTGCCCTTATTGACTGCTCTGCCAGTACCCTTCGCCTTGAGTTGCCGATTCTTGCAGAACCTCCTAATGAACCCCAGTGCCGCTTACGCCCCAGCAGTTTTATTCGCCTACCACCAAAGTCAATAGCCTATATTGAACTGTTGTCTTCCCCACCTGTTCCTGATGGCGAGTACCTCGTCACTCCTCTGCCCGAGATTCCACTACAGTATGACGTCACCGTGCCTCACAGTATTCTTACTATTACTAATAACTGCACTCACATGCCGATCGTTAACTTTGGGTTGGCAAAACAAATTCACCCGCAAGGTATTTGCCTTGCCAACGTTGATTGCCTCGGCGACCATCAAGTGGCAACTTTATCAACTGATGGTTCTTCCGAGCTCGGCGTGTCCCTCGCGCCAGCGTCTGGCGCCGATCCCAACATAAAGAAAATGGTTGCGGCGGACCTGTCCTCTACACAGGCTGAAGACCTTTGCAAAGTGTTACCGGCCTACCGAGATATTTTCGACTTCGATGATTGCCCTTTGGGCCAGACGCTCGCGGTCAAGCATCGGATTCCTACGGGTGATGCTACGCCTATTCACCGACAACCATATCGCGTTTCTGCGTCGGAACGCCGAGTAATTCAAACTGAAGTGACCAAAATGCTAGATAAAGACATCATTGAGCGTTCTTCGAGTCCCTGGGCGTCCCCTGTGGTGTTGGTTAAGAAGAAGGATGGCACGTGGTGCTTCCGTGTAGACTACCGTCATTTGAACAGAATTACTAAGAAGGACGTCTACCTGCTCCCACGTATCGACGATGCCCTTGACTGCCTTCACGGTTCCAGCTACTTCTCTTCTATTGATCTTCGCTCTGGATACTGGCAGATTGCTGTTGACGATATAGACAGAGAAAAAAACGCTTTCATAACACCTGATGGCCTATACCAATTTAAAGTAATGCCGTTTGGGTTATGCAATGCCCCTGCCACCTTTGAGCGTATGATGGACTCCTTGCTCCCAGGTTTTAAATGGTCCATGTGTCTCTGTTACCTCGACGACGTCATCGTTTTCTCGCCAACGTTCGACTCTCACCTTGAGCGTCTAACAGCTATACTTGATGTCTTTCGAAAGGCGAAGCTGCAACTCAACTCGTCCAAATGTCGTTTTGGCCGCCGCAAAATTACTGTTCTGGGCCATCTCGTCGACGCTTCCGGAGTGCAGCCTGATCCCGACAAAACTCGCGCCGTCCGAGACTTTCCGGTTCCGAAGACAGCCGCAGATGTTTGCAGTTTTGTTGGGCTGTGCTCGTACTTTCGTCGTTTTGTTCAAGATTTCGCGGCAATTGCTAGACCCCTCACTAATCTTTTGAAGAAAGGCGCACAATTTTCGTGGGGTACTTCAGAAGCCACAGCCTTCTCTCGTCTCGTCACTCTTCTCACCTCACCACCCATTCTCGCCCACTTCGACCCTGATGCCCCTACAGAATTGCGTACAGATGCCAGTGGTCATGGTGTAGGTGCCGTCTTAGCCCAGTGTCAGCGTGGCCAGGATCGCGTTATTGCTTACGCAAGCCGCCTCCTATCACCATCGGAGCGCAACTATTCCATTATGGAAAGGGAATGCCTTGCTGTTGTTTGGGCAGTTGCGAAGTTCCGTCCTTACCTTTACGGTCGTCCTTTCTCCGTAGTCACTGACCATCATGCCCTCTGCTGGCTCTCATCGCTAAAAGATCCTACAGGCCGGCTTGGTCGATGGGCTTTGAGGCTACAAGAATTTTCATATTCCGTGATCTACAAGTCTGGCCGCCTGCACCAAGACGCTGACAGCTTGTCGCGTTACCCTGTTGACGACTCTGACACCTCCAATACTGACAATGCTGCTTGCGTTTTCTCAGTATCCCAGCTCCTTCATTTCCCCGACGAGCAACGTCGTTTAAGACTTGTCGTTTAAGACGTTTAAGACTTGTCGGGATCAGGCTGCACTCCGGAAGCGTCGACGAGATGGACCAGAACAGTAATTTTGCGGCGGCCAAAATTACTGGGCCTCCGCGACGGTACAGAGTACCGTCGCGGAGGATCCGGACGGCTCTGAGTTCCTACTTGTAGTACCTAAACACCTCCGCTCAACCGTTCTAGAAGAGCTTCATGACGCACCAACGGCAGGACACCTCGGCGTATCTCGAATCTATGACCGAGTACGTCGCCGCTTTTTCTGGCCGGGCCTTGCCCGTTCCGTACGGCGTTACGTCGCCGCTTGTGAACTTTGCCAACGACGCAAGAAGCCTTCCCAGCTCCCCGCTGGTTACCTGCAGCCGCTCGACATCCCGGCCGAGCCCTTCCATCGTGTTGGCTTAGACCTTCTCGGCCCCTTTCCGGAATCTACATCAGGAAACAAGTGGGTTGCCATCGCTGTGGACTATGCGACCCGCTACGCCGTAACACGCGCTCTTCCGACCAGTTGCGCTACTGATGTCGCGGACTTCCTCCTCCACGATATCATTTTGATGCATGGTGCTCCGCGTCAAATGCTCACCGACCGTGGCCGTACGTTCTTGTCCAAAGTCATTGACGACATCATGCGTGCCTGCTCAATACAGCATAAAATTACCACTTCCTACCACCCACAAACGAACGGCCTCACTGAGCGTCTGAACCGCACGCTTACAGACATGCTATCGAAGTACGTTTCAGCTGACCACCGTGACTGGGACCTGGCTCTACCTTACATTACCTTCGCATACAACTCTTCTCGTCTCGAAACTGCTGGCTTTTCCCCGTTTTACCTCTTGTATGGCCGAGAACCGACGCTACCACTAGACACTGTGCTTCTGTCCACCACAGCTTCCACTAGCGATTATGCCCGTGATGCAATCGCCCATGCTGACCATGCTCGCCAACTTGCGCGTGCTCGTCTGCAAGTGTCTCAAGAAAAACAGAAACAACGCTACGACCTCCGTCACCATGATGTGCATTTTGCGCCCGGCACCCTCGCGTTGCTTTGGTCACTATCGCGTAAAGTTGGCCTTTGTGAAAAACTGCTCTCCTGTTACACCGGCCCATATCGCGTACTCCGCCAAGTGACCGATGTCACCTACGAAATCGTTCTCGCCATGCCCACTACGTCCTCCGCTGTGACAACCAGTGATATTGTCCACGTCGCCCGACTCAAACCCTACAACTCTTCAAGCGCATTGGATATTTAACAGCACCGTGACGGCACTTTTGCCGCCGGGGGAGTAGTATTACGATATCATCTAAAGATGTTAAAGGGACGAGCCGCCGCGAGAAAGACGATGAAGTGTGTCTGTGCTCTTGGTGCGAGCGAGTGTGGGCCTGGCTGTCTGGCTCCAGTGTAAATAGCCTGTAAATAGCTTCTTTCGTCTGTGTCCTTCCACACGTAACAATATTTCAAACCACAGACAAATAAATTGGTGCAAGAAAAGTTTTTTCTGATCATGTGCTCCGAAAACTTTTGTGCTAGCGGTTACCCCTGGCAACCACTGCCGCTGCTGGTTAAAGAGGTAATAATCACTGGCATGCAGAATCAGCACTGCATGTGTTTGACCCGTGAATCACATTCCACTCCTAGCTGGCAACGGACATCACTGCACAATGGAGAGAAACAATTTAAACTAAGTAATGGTCAGGAAAGGGCCGCCTGCCAGAGCTTGCATGTGTCAGAAAAGATTTCCAACATTTCGTACAATGCGAGCAACTTGGGAATTCCATATTTTCGAAAATAGACAGTTCAGAGAGCTCAAGCCGCAGACATAATGCTGGACCCAGATATTAATGACTCTGCGCTTCAGCAATGACCACTTCTCCACAAGCAAACCGGAAACTATGGAACAGCAACAGTAGCCACACAAGGGCCAACTCACCGCAGTGCCAGAAGCGATGGAACGCTTGACAGTACTGCATTGCGCCAAGCCGGGTCAGCTTCATGGGAGATGACCAGGTTCTTCTCGTAGTTGCTGATAGCATCGTACAGCGTCGCATGGTCGTCATACTCAGCAGAAAGGAAGTGATCCTGCAGAGCATTTCAATTTATGAAGCAGGTGCCTAAATTTGCTCGTGCCAGAAAGCTTTTCACATGAACCAGTCCCAACAAGGTAAAGAGAGCATGTGCGCAAATCTTCAAACTAAAGTACCGAGCAAAAAAAAAGAACAAGGGAAACCGAGGGACTCGACTCCACAAACACTTTCTGCTCTGCTCGTTTACCCACCTGATGCAATTTGAGGGCCATGCGTACGCTGGGTGCAACGACTCGTCGGAGGAGTTCCATATCCTGGAAGACCCACTCGTCCCGGACGCACGTGATGCGAAAGTCGCCCTTGAACAGTGCGTGCAGGCCATACAGCAGAAGGTCCACGCTGCTGGAAAAAAAAAAGAGCCAAGCCGCATGAACCTGGTAGTGAGAATGTGGTTGCAAAAGGGCAGAGCCTTGGGCAAGTTGGTAATTTAGGGCAAAACGAGCACAGCATGGAAAATGTGGACAAAGTAAAAAAAAAAGAATCGTACACGGCCATGCCGAGTGTGCATTTCTTTTCGTGTCTCTGTCTTCCGCGATGTCCCCCTTTTGCTATGGTCGTAAAGGTTGGCAAAAAATATCGTAGGGCCACTGAGGAAGAATCTTGGTTCTCTGTTAATAGCGATAATTGTTGTCCCACTTGACTTTTGCAATGACACAGATTTATGACTTATTCCTATCACTCATTGCTATGTTTCTTTGTTTTATAGCACAAAAGTTATCAGGGCTATGATGCGAAAGCCATAAGACAGCATAGAAATTCTTACATTTGGGGGCCCTGAGACACTTTTTGAACATACAGTAAACCATCCACTTTTGATGACCCAGAAAGAAAAAAGAAACTATATCGCCACATGCATTAAGAGCGTCTTTTGTGTTGCCGTGGTATTGTTGCTGGCTGGCTTATGGTATTAGCCGTTAGAACGGAGGATGACAATGAAGAAGAGGACTGAGTGCTGAAGACGACAAGGTCGTGCTGCCAGCAAAGCATCAGATTGAAACTACGGCCTTTCTTTAGATTTATATTTCGCAGTGGCTGCCTTATTTTACGTGACAATGTTACGGTTACAACGCAAACAACAGCTGTCGGCCTAAAGAGAACCTTTTAGCATAACACAGTGCGTGATCCCATGTTGGACTAACATCTGAGCTCACACAAAGACCAACGAAGCGTCATGGTAACAGGCCACCCATTCTATCGTGGTAAACATTCCAAGGCCGCAAGACAGATGCACGTCGCAGTTGCAGACTGCACCTTCAGACTGGGCTGCACCACTGCACTTGTCTATCAACTCCAGTACATAAGTGCCTGGTATTCCCCCTATGACGTAATATGGCTGTCTTTTCCACAAAGCTAATCGCCTTGTGGTTGAGCTTGCCATGTATAAAAAAGGAAAATCCCGCAATATATTCAAAGCACCATCATAAATCTAACACAAGGTGCTTTCTTGGTTCAGACTGTTCTCTTGTACTGAAAGCAAAACAAGCCACATGTCTGCCACTGGAACACAAAACAAGCCTAAGCCATCAACTCATGTTTTATTTTCACCTTTCTTCCTTTAGAGACTGTTCACTAAGTTCGGCCGGGCATGCCCGGTGACCATCTTCAATTTTGATTAAAAAAATATAGTTTGCTAAGAAAGATGAAGAAAGGTGAAATGAAAGAAAGGTGAAAGAAAGAAAGGTGCCAAGAAAGGTGAAATCAACCTTACTGCTGTGATAAAAAATCTGTCTTCCCCCCCCAAAAAAATATTGAAGCGCCAGGTCAGTCAGCCACACTTTTTGCGAATTTCGCCATATCCCCAGTTTAGTTAGCTTCCAAAAAAAAACGTGTTGCGGCTACGGCTCTAAAAATATTTAGTGATAGAGTATGGGTCAATAGCATAAATTCTAAGTAATTATTAGAGTATGACCACTATGATGGGGAGAAGAAAAATTGTACTCTAATAATTACTTAGAATCAATGCTACTGACCTGTATTCTATCACTAAATATTTTTGCAGCCATAGCCCCAACACTTTTTCTTTGGGGGCCAATCAAAATGCGGATTTGGCAAAATTCGCGAAAAACACTTCCGACTGTCTGGGCGCTTCCATATTTTTTTCTCGCAAAACTAAGATCGATTTCGTCTTTCTTGACACTTGGGCAACAATGGATATTTTTTTAATAAAAATTAAAAATGATCACAAGACATGGCTGGCCCTTCTTATAAGCCGTCAATTTCCTAAAATATTATGTATTGTGCTGTTTGTGCATGTACAGTATCAAACTAAAAATAAGAAAAAGAGAATACACGAAATGCAGAGGAGAGGCAAATACGGAAGACACAAAGCAAGAGTAATGTGCTACCTGCAGCAATGGGAAAACGAGAGTTAAGGTTGTGTCGGGCCACCAAGGCTGCTGCCGCCAGTAACAGGTCACTAACCTTGAGAAAGAGTTGTGAGATGCGGTTCCCAGTGCTCGCCGTGCCAGCAAGCTCAACGAAAAGCACAGTGACACGACCAAAGAGTTCCGATCGTGCTCGAGGCTCTGAAAAAGTGCAAAAAGAACAAAGCTGCCCACCAAAAGATGTCGCAACCAACTCTCACGCCCCGATTTACAAATGTCAAATCGGGCAAAAATGACTTACACAGGTCCATACAGCATGGCAGGTCATTAATAGTACACTACCAACGGTAATTTTTTACAAACGCAAAAGTATTTGGGTTGACTGATACAAGAAAAAATATCAGCCTCCTGACCCACCATGACGGATGTTAAGATTTTCATTCAAGTACAGTTGAACCCACTTATAACAATATTCAAATGCCACAAAAATTCCATTGTTATAACCGATAATTGTTATAACCGGGTTGCATGAAAAAACCAAAACAAGGGAATGGCAGAGCTGTTATGAGAAAACTACAATGGCGGGGAGGCCAGTGCCCCTCCTCACCACCTTCCTCCATCTGGATTCTGACAGTGTTCACTCTGCTTCCTGCGCGCTCTGATCGCGTGTAACAAGTCGCGGCTGTTGGCGTTCAATGGCACTGCTATAGTAAAATCTCGTTAATTCGGATTTCACTGGGACCGAAAAAATGTCCGATTTAAACAATAAACAAGTGCTTTCTACGTCAACACGCTTTTATTTACTGAATGAATCAGCAGAATCCTGTTTCTATTTGCACAAAATCAGTGCGGAAACTGCAATTCTTGTCAGCTTGTGACTGATTAGTGCTCGCAACGGCGAAGGCCTCGCGACTTCTGTCACAGCATGACTGCGGCGCACGTCTTCATCTGAGACACGTACGCTATTCACTACCACGCGCACATCCCGATAATTTTTGTTCCAGTGTCGCCATGTCGCTGTCCATCACGATGTAGACGCTGATCTTCATCCTCGACAGCTATGCAGTGAGTAAAAACGAAACTATTGTTTGTCGCAACCTACTGAAGGCGCGCGGCCGACACACACACTGAGTCAAAACGAAAATACCGTTTGCTGCAACTGCGGACAACATCGCGGCCGCTGTCGAAGCGATCATGGATGGTCACTACGCAGTCATGAAGGCACGTGGAAAACGCAGTGCTATGCGTGGCGGTGAACGCAAGAATAAAGCATTTAAAGGCACAAATAGGTACGAAGCATTCCGGCGTTGCTTTCATCCCAGTACGATTTACACTGATGACTATGGCGATGCAAATGCCGTCGCTGCGTTTCGCTGTACGCTAACGCCGTTTTGGCTTAATTGTGTCACACATTTGCGGCGCTCCGGTGCTCCGACAGCCCAGCGCTATATCAGCGCTGTTGGCGTGGTCCATTCGTGTTTCGGAGGGTGGCACAGCGCAGAGCTATGGGCGCAGCCCATTCATGGTCAGAGGGGTGGAAGGGCAACGGGACAGATGCACGCGAGGCTGGCGATGCGGAGAAGGATGGAAAACAGTGCACGGCTGCGGGCAACGGCTCAAATTTCTTTTCTTTTTTATTTTCAAGGAGTTCAAATTCCATTTCATTTCGGCACGGACACCCAGTAGCCAGACTTTATCGTTATAACCGATAATGCGGCATGGGGGCATTGTAATAAGCGGGTTATTTCACCATAGAAAACATACAACAGTTGACAGTGCAGCAGATTCTCATTGTTATAACCAATATATTGTTAAAACCGGTATCGTTATAAGTTGCCCAAAGCAAGAAAATCACAAAACAAAGTACAGCCCACATTTTTCCAAACGATACATACATTCAAGTGCATCCAATTGCCCAAGGCAAGCTCTCCGAGTTTACATTAGACTTGATAAAGGACCTTGACGGACACAGCCCCCACTCACTATTTTTACTACCGATCAGCCAATGTAGTCAATGATGATAACTAATGATCAATGATAGAGCAAAACCACCCCACAACACCTACAGCCAGCATTTTTTCAAGTACATAAATTCCCATGCATCCAATTGCACAAGGCAAGCCCTTGGAGTACATATTATCAGACTGGTTAAAAGTAAAGGGCCTTCGCGAAAGCAGTAGCCAGCCCAGTCAAGTAGAATCCGAAGCACGCATGCAGACAGTTGATGTTATCTCACCTTTCCAGATCGAGCAATGCAGAACTGCAGCCAGTCGAGGTAAACATTGCAGAAGGAGCTGCGCGAGATCCCCGAGGCCCGAAAATCATAGTCTTCATCGATGTTCATGTTGAACACCGGGTCCACATCTGTGTAATTCCTGTCCAAGGTCGGGTGCAATGCATCCCTCACCGCTGGCAAGGCAAGCCAATCTTCCAGATGACTAGACGTGACCGTGTAGTAGACTATGGCCTGTGAAGGAAAGCAGGACTGTTAACACTGAAAACAGCACGTTCACAGAAATCCATCGGTGACTGTACTTATTTGCATAAAGGATCAAATTTCAATAGTATAAAAACATTTTGATATAATGAAGCAAATTTCCAATTTTACTGACTTCGTTATATCAAGGTTTAACTGTACCGGTTATAATGTGGCTGCCTGAAAACTCTGCACAAAAGCGAGAAAGCGGGAATTTACCTTCTGCGAAGGTATATTCTGCAGGTTATATCTCCTCCCGATTACGAAAATGGGAGGCAGGCCACTTTCTTTCTTTTTTTTATAAAAGAGGGTGTGCAATAGTTTTGGGGATGCATTAGAGTCGGGCAAGTACAGTAAACCGCTGCGCATTGGTAACAGAGGCAGAAAGAAAGGGGTGCTGGCCGTACCTTGACGTAGTAGGTAACGAGTGCCTTGCGCAGTTCGAACACCTGCAGCATGGAGACAGCCGAGTTGTCCGAGATGGAGTAGCCCTCGAGGACGTACCGGGCAGCCGCCACCTGCCAGGCAAGCCAGCGTTGGCCGAAGGCCGCATTCGCTGACAGCAGATGCGGTAGCCGGCCAGGCTCGCAGCAGCAGCAGCCCTCGTCCTCCTCGACGCCCTCCGAGATGGCCTCCACCTCTCGCTGCTGGCAGTAAGTGCCTGTTGGACGGAAATAAAAAATGGCAGCAGCCTTATGAACGGCTTGCGAATGGAATGGGAATTCATATGAATGAAAACTCGTAAACATTCGCTCACTTTATAAACGAACAAGCATGGTGTCACTCGCTGTCAAAACGCTGGCGTTGGGAAGAGCAGCAGCAACAGTGAGCGATTTGACCTTCAAGCTGCCTCTCGCTTCAACGCGAACTAAGCGGCGAGAACACAGCGCACACGAAGCTATCAGCCTTCGACGCACCTAGACTCTCTGCTCATCGTAGATGGCTTTCAATATAGCACCCGCGCGGCCACGCTCAGTCCCGCCATATGCCGCCGCCGCCAGAGTAGAACAAATTTTTTAAAAGTGCTAGCTAATTGGTAAAATTGCTCTTGAAGAGTCAGTGTCCCAACGCGAATAGGTATAACAGCAAATGCATGTATGTAACATATGGAGGCACTGCCTCTCAAATGTTTTGGATGCAATAAACCAGGACCCATACAGTTGACTCTCATTAAATAGAACTTCAAAGGAACCAGGGAAATAAGTTCCCTTTATCAGGACTTCCATTTACCAAGATAATAAGCTCAAGTGTACACAAGATGCTATATTGAAAGGGACACACATTATTGTCAACAGCAGAAATAAGTGTAGCAGATCTCATTACCAAGCTTCTTCTTACAAAGTTTCTAGTACTTGCACAAAAGCTACTGACTAGAGTTAGCAGCACAAAACATAATTTAAGAAAACTCAGTTTCATTTGCGGTAATATTTGTAGTTCTGTTTACCCGCATTTGAAAAAAAAAATGACATTCTGTTTAACAAGCTTTTCTTTGATTTGCCTTCATGCAAAAGCAACCAACCATAAGACTGTTGTTCCATTTAAGTGGCAATTCTGTTAAAGCAATTTTCGTTTACCGAGATTCTATTGTATTCTCAAAACTTATCTCAAACAAGTGCTGTCTGCAATTGGCTATCATAGCAGCTTTTGTCCCATTATCATGCTGATCGTTGCAATATAGTGTCATGCACTGGAGTGCCATGTCAGTCAGTGGCGAAATACCCTTACACACAAGAAATTTTATGAATGCTGCATGTTCAGATTTTTAAAACATGCACCCATGCAGAACAAGGTGAACCAAGGCAGTTGGAAATAAGCATCTGGAAGCACATCGTATGTGTACCTAATTGATCAGCCTACTCGCACTGAGTGATTCTTTAGGACTAGGAATCAAACCCGTAACTTCACACTCAGCAATGGTTTGCTATAGGCAACCAGCACTAAAACATTGTGCGCCGACAGCAGTGCCATGATGCACAACCTACGGCACGTAGGAAATTGTTTTCAGTGGGAAACTTTTCAGTAGGAGATGCTGCGATTTCGTGCCAGCAAATCAGCCACTCACATTTAAGCTTATGTTTAAGAATAAAGGAACCCATGGAGCTGATTGCTTCCTTTCTTTTTTTTGTGTTTTCACTCAGGTGTCATAATCATAAAAAGTGACAGAATATGAAGTCACAGGAAGCATAGGAGAAGTTAGTCGTTAAGTTTAATTGCGATGTTGCATTGTAATTACACTGAAACTGAACATAACAAATACATTACAATTAAATATAACAAGTTGAACAAAAGAAATAGTGAAAACGTCAACCTAGAAAGGTTGGCTAAAAAACTTTCAAGAAGTTTCGGCTTTCGAACAAGGTTTCTTTTAAGGCATTACGGTTTCAGCAGAGAAGCCTCGTTTCGGATTCTGAGAAAGTTACGGCTTCGGTGCTGAAGCCGTAACTTTTTTTAAAAGTATTTTAAAGTTTAAAAGTATTTTAACCTATCCTTTTTTGGTCAGAGCTTTCACTAATTCCTGCATTCAAGATCGTTCCTCCCTACTAAGTGAGATGTCGTCAAACCATCGATTTCCTTAAACATAACCGTTAATTTCCCCTATGCCTTCTGTGGCTTCAGTCGCTTGGTATGGTTGTTTTGCTATCTTCTGGCTCGACTGTACAGGAGCATGTGTGTTGTTCAAGATGTGCCATTCTCATGGTGTCTCTACTGGACAGTGTCGGCATTTCGTTAGCTTCACACTCAAAATGGTCATAGTACCTCCTGGCCATCGCTAGTTCCCTATAGCCACCGAGCTGTTCGGGCAGGTCAGACGAACACCACCCACCTCTGAACTCGAGTCCCCTGAGCTGGAACGTGACGAGCCCATTGGCAAGCTCGATAATGTGCAGCAGGCAGTTGAGGTTGTCCGAAGCCAGCACAAAGCAGTCGCCCTGCGTCACGTTGCCCCAGCGGCCGAGGGCCAGGTCCCCGTACAATGACTGTTGCAGGGACCGTGTGAGGTGCTCGTAGAAAATCGAGTTGAGATTATTGTCATCTGAGCCTGGGCAAAGGCAAGTGGCCACTGAGCTTAAAGGAATGCTGAAGAGCAACACAGCATTAGTTTAGACTAATGAAGTATAATGCAATAATAGAGCAATGATGCAATAATGATGATGATGATGCACAATGATGGAGAAAACTTGTAACAAATGACCAAGGATCTTGGCCAACAATGTGTAAGAGTAGGCCTGAAGATTAAGATGCAGGAGACTAAGGTAATCTTCAATAACTTGGCGAGAAAACGAGAATTCGTGATTGGCAGTCAGCCTCTGGAATTAAAAATTGAATTGTGGCGGGGCATTATGTGCCAAAACCAAGATATGATTATGAGGCATGCCGTAGTGGGGACCTCCAGGTTAATTTTGATCACCTGGGGTTCTTTAACGTACATCCAGTGCACAGTAGATGGGTGTTTTTTGCATTTCGCCCCTATCAAAATGCTGTCCGCCGCGACCAGGACTTGATCCCGCACCATCGGGCTTGCCTCTAGAATCCGTGCAAGAGAATGTTTATCTAGGCTAATTACTCACAGAACACCCCGATCATGAGAAGGGAACTCAAAGAATAAATATGAGTTGGAGCGCATATGGCAAGCATTACCAAGTCATGACTGGCAGCTTACCGCTATCCTTGAAAGGAAAAGTGTACAATCATAGCATTCTACCATTACTAACACATGGGGCAAAACCTAGGAGGTCAACAAAGAAGCTTGAGAAGAAGTTAAGGACAGTGCAACGAGCAATGGAGCGAAAATTTTTAGGCTTAACATTAAGAGAAAGGAAGACAGTGATGTAGATCAGAGAGCATACGGGTGTAGCCAATATTCTAGTTGGCATTAAAAGAAAGAAATAAGAGTTGTACAGGCCATGCAATGCACAGGGCACATAACCCGTGGGCAATTGGAATTACAGAATGGGTGCCACGGGGAGGAAAGAGCAGTCGAGGATGGCAGAAAATTAGGTGATGCGATGAAATGAGGAAATTTGCAGGTATAAGAAGACAGGGGTAGTTGGAGATTGGTGGGAGAGGGCTTCATCCTGCAGCAACATAAATTGGCTGCTGCTGCTGATGATGATGATGAATGAAGTATGACAGAATGGGCTATGAGACATGCTGTAGGGGGAGGCTCCAGATTGACTGTAACCAGCTGGAGTTCTGTAACGTGCACCTAAGTCCAAGTACTCAAGCGTTACTGTGTTTTGCCCCAATCATGATATGGCTGCCATGGCCCGGAGTCTGAACCAGCAATGTCGTGCTCAGACACGGGATGTCATGCCCCGGAGACCATCATGGAAGGCAGGGGAGCCTCCTTACCTGGATTTCGTTCCAGCTGCGATGACAAGCGCGTGTTCGAATGGTCCACTCTTTTGGTGCTGTAAGAAAGTAGGAGAGAGACCACGCACGCAAGCTGCATCAACGAGTGCTCTGCTGAAAAAGCGTTCTGCGGTTTACCTAGCCGAGTTCGAAAACGAAGAGAGTGAGAGTAAGAGAGAGAGAAAGCTTGCTCACTTGTAGTCCCGCTCCCAGAATTTGACCGGCCTGACGTACGAGGTGAAGAAGATGGCGCTGCCCAGGACGGGGCTAAGCGGTGTGGACAGGATGGCCGAGATGATGGCTTGCACAAAAAGCATGGCCGAATCTACAGAGGCAAGACAGCTCAGGAAAAAAAGAAAGCATTGCAGTGCGTTCATGCTTGAATGGACATTAATTCACAGATCTAGAAAGGACCCCCAACTTTATTGTGTCCCCCGACGTTTGTTTTGCCTGCACAACAGTTGCGACTCCTGACATTCAGCTTCCCCGCATGACATACACTTGCGAAGGTGGGAGCCAGGTATTGTTGGTACACAGCTACAATGAGAGATGGCACAAGTGTTCAGATGCTAGCGCCACCTGACAGCATGGATGGCTCGCGTGCAAAAGGAACTTGCCTTCTCCTCTTTGGCATAGGACAGTGGTGCAGGCTGACCGACCGCGTTCCCCTTGGTGTGCTTTATGAAACTGTGCCATGAACGGCTCTTCTGTTTGTAAGCTTGCACTACTGTGCTGTCATGTCCTTATTTGCCAAGAGATTTTTGACCCTCAAGCCTGAGCGTTGGAGCTAAATTAAAAAACGTAAAGCACAGATCCTCTGTTAAGTGCAATTAAAAGCTTCATTCCAACAGCATAATGTCTGAATTTCCCATTTTAGCAAATTGCCGCCCACCTGACATCAGCAGAACACTACACAGGAGCCTATTTTGGTGTCTTCGAAAAGCAAAGCTCGAGCTCGAAGCGGGTCGGTGTCTTGTGCCGCTATGATTCTCATTGAGTGCGCACTTTCAAGACTTCCCACCAAAATGCTCTGCCCGAAAAAGCTGCTGACCAAGGCCGAATTTGAGGGGTGCAAATGTAAGCTTGTGGAAGCCGCAAAGACGACAATGCTCGTCTCGGGCCGATCGGGCCCCACCAGGCCGGCGCGCGTCGTCTCGTGCTGCAACAATTCACGCAATGCTTTGCATTACGTACAGGTGAAACAGTTGAGTCTACCGAAATATTTTTTTGAGTTACTTCGGATCGTACGTTTTCCCGGTCAGCCCTAATTTTATCAACTGCTTTTTCAAAAACGTATGAACGAGGTTCTACTGTTAATTGAGTGCACACTTGTGTAAGTATGCAAAGTGTAAGCATGTTTCTTTGATGTGATAGCATTCCAGGCCGATCTCACTCACTTTGAAGGTATCCATCCGCGAAAAATGTGGGCAGTCTAAAAATGCAGTGCGGTCTAAAAACATAGGCCGATCCCAAAGGAGATGCAGTCTAATACGTCTCAAAGCACTTTCTGTCAAGAGGGAAGAATGTGAGAAACTGGCACTTGATGCACGTGCCAGAAGTTTCAAAGAACGACTTTGGCATGAATGAAACATGCATGCGGTCGTGGCTTAATGGTTAGAGCACTGGGCTGCCATGCTAGAAGTGGTTCAATCCCACCATCGGTCATGCATTTCTCTATAGCATTATAGGCAGACTTCACCGACCTTTGGAGGTATTTAACAGAAAACTCAAGGCGTGTTGAGCGTACGCAATTGCAGCACACTGCACACGAAATCGCAAAAGAGATATGAGGTCCAGAAACGACACTTTATTAAATGAGAGCATTCAAGGTCACCTATGACACACGTGCTTGCAGATGTCGAGACATCGCGATCTAAGTTTGCCATCACATACTATGAGAGTTAGTGGTGCTAAGTTCTGGCCTAAATTTTATGTTTTGCTCGAGTTTCTGACATTTATATCATGTGAATTCCAGCTTAATATATCCATGTTAAAATCACTTTATTGTCTGATCACATAAATGTTTCAAATGCACACTTCGTATGCAACCTATGCCATCCTGTAATAGGGGGGCAGGAACCTATTAAAATATTCTTTAAAATTAAAATACAAATCAAGAAAAGGCTATTATTGCCTTTATTTCCTGTCTCCTCTCTGCTCTAAGAACAACTTCAAACTTCAAGCCACCTAAAGATGGTCAGTCCACCATTCTTTGAAGTAAAACTAAACTGCTGCAGCAGAAAACATGCACAAGCAATCTTCAAAGGATACGTGGGACGCTGAATGGCTGCGCAAAGGCATGGAATGCTGATCCCCAAGTGATCTGCCAGGGGGCGATGTAGGTGATGATGAAGCTAATCTTGAGCAGCAACTCGTACACCTGCAAAGACAGAAATGTGCTTGCAGTCACAGGCTCGGCAAAAATTTGTTCAAGGGTAGACACGCTTCAATCAGCTCACACACATGCAGCTCTATATTAGTCAAATCCCGAGGTCAATAGTTGCCACAACACCACTGAAGCAAGAATTTTTAGGGTAGATGGATGTCCATTTTATAAGGGCACTAAGGTTTGCACAAAGGTTGAATTAATCCAGGTTGTTTGATTGCAGCCCCAGAAACATCGCAATGTCTACACTGTGCATAGGGACGACTTAACTGTAGAGAAAGTATTGAATGATGGGGCCCAACAATTTTTTTTCTTTTACTAATTATATCTCTTGTGACCAGCAGGAGTGTTACAGAGCTGGGCCAGCAATCTCAGAGGCCATGCTCTGACACAAAGCAGGCACTATTGCCTGCTTTGTGTAATCCTCCCAAAGAAGGCACTACTGCCTGCTTTGTGTCAGAGGGTTACACACAGCAGGCACCACAGTCCCGTAAAAAAGTGGCAGACAAGCGATGTGCAGAGGTAGCTCCAGTCAGTTCTTCTGCAAGAAAACCCAATAAAATTGGCCTAAGCTGCACTTTTTGTTTCCCAGTTTAACGACTGTTAGGATGGAAAACTGGGCATGTTGGTTTAGCAGATTCTGAGGTGAAAGGCACGTAGACACACGCACTGAAGAGGCACCTTGTGCCTGTACGTCTCTTGTGTGCGTCGTTGTCTAGGCACATTTCACCTCAGGGTATTCTTGTTTAAACTGTAGCGTAACTTCTTTATTGTTTATGCTTCATTTCAGTTTATCAATATTGTAGTGTCCGATTTGTTTCCCAGTAATTCTTGCCAACTGCGATCATATCAAGACTCGAGTCGGGGAAGGGAGGGGCCCCCCCCTCCCCTTTTTCTCCTCATTCTCACATGATGATTCCCACTGAGCTAATGGAAGCCAGTAGGTCGTACAGTCCGAGTCTCGATATGATCACAGTTGGCAAGAATTACGGAAACAAATTTACGGAGTTGGGAGAACTAGCGCACCGCACCTTGGAGAAGACGAACAGGCAGCAGAAGTAGTTGATGAGGAATGGCTCCTTGGGTCCCCGTAGTCGTACGTGAAGAACAGCACCGTGAAGAGCAGCACAAGGAATGCTGCGACGGGTCGTTGAAGGCACTACGCAGGCACTTGAGGGCACACACCACCAACACCAGGCAGCCGCCGCTGATGGCATGAAGAAAAAGGAAAGCGGAGGAGGGGGGGAGGACGACACAGCCTTAGTTTGATCAATCGATCGATTGGATGGCACTGTTACGGAGTGACTGAGTGCAAGCATGAAGAAGGTGG